>NW_006799986.1:1901335-1943382 GCF_000485575.1 Poecilia formosa | reverse complement strand
TAGACCAAAAACACTTGGTAAGATTTTGTGTTTTTGTAGGGTGGAGGTGCAATATTTACCTTCTGTCCTGTGTTGGTCACCAGAATAAGCTGGAGGATGTTGCTGGGGAGAGTGATGCCTGGATTTTCCATCTGCACCTGTCATTTCTGTGGACCAACCTCAGGTGTAACAGAAGGCAATTCGTGTTTTAGCTCATTAACTAATTGGAGTAGTTAAGTTTTCCCTTCACTTCATAAATAAAACACATTTTATTTGAAAGGCAGGAACACTTTGAAAAGCTCAGATTAAAGAAGTAATTTTGAACTTGGCATATTTGATGAACAGAAATGTTTTAACATTACCAGGTGGAAAGTTGAAAGTTGCTGATCTTTGCTGTAAAAGTCCAATTTCCCTCTCAAAGGCCTGTGAACAGAGAGCAGATTATAAATGTTTCCAACTACAAATTTTGCAAATAGACATAATTTACATTGTGAACACTGCAAATTTTCACAGCTTTAAAGCTGCACTTGTAGAAAATGTTCCCCATCGCAGAACTTTCCCTCGTTTTGTATTTGATATTTGTAAATGTAACTACGGTCCCTGTTTAAAGCATTTGATATGTTTAGCATGTCAGAAATACCAAAACAGAGCCTTGGAAAGTACCCGGAATGTATCATGGTCAGTAGGAAATATGACAAAGTGAACATCCATCCTGTTTAGATACTTTTGGGCAAATGCAGAGACTGCAGCCAACATGATGGAGGCAGACTCTGCTTTACTAAACCCAAGAGCTCCAGTGCCGATAGCAGGGAAGGTGATGGAGTTGTAATGCTGTGCTGCAGCAATCCTTAAGCAATCCAAAACTGAAGAGTAAAGGACCTATGATAAGGAAAAAGGTACACAGAGATAAAGGGAAATCTTAAGTAAAAGAATTTGATTTTTCATTAAATTTGACTCAAACATTGTATTACTGCCTTTCTGAAACAAACACGTACCTGGTCTGCTGCTGGATCACGTGCTTTTTCAATGCAAAAGGTGTGAAACACTTCTTTGCAGTACAGTTTGTAAGGTTGTGTGCGGATGATATGGCCCTTCTTCTGAGCTTGATACATTTCATCTTGGATCCCATAACCTGCTTTGTCCAAAATGGCACCGGAAATTTTACCAATACTCAGGTTTCGTTCAAGTGATGCAGTGTTTACAATGACATCCGTCTGAAAGAGCAAACAACACAAAACCAAAACGGTTACTGGTTTAAATTCAGCTTAACTTAATATTTTGAGGGACTGCTATCCTGCACAGAGTCAGTCTACTGAAATATTCTGGTCCTTACAGATTACTCTATGTAATGGAAGCAGTGGCAGTTTCTGATATGGGCATTTTGTGTGTGTGTGTGGGGGGGGTATCGGCATGACCCTCCACCCCATGTCTTGAAGGCATGCTGTTGGGTTAAACCAGTGTTTCTCAACCCTGGTCCTCACCGCCCCCCTGTCCAGCATGTTTTAGGTATTTCCCTTCTGCCACACACCTGGATTGTATCTCTGGGTGATTAACAGGCTTCTGCAGTACCTCATGGTCATACAATCATTTGAATAAGCTGTTCTGGAATAGAGGCACATCTAAAACATGCAGAGCAGGGGGACGTGAGGACTGGAATTGAGAAGCACTGGGTTAAACTGTGGAACAGATTGGTTTCTCTGACACAAGCAGGAGTTTGTTGTGAAGCTATGTTATGTGTTTTATCGAATGTGATAACTAATTCTACTAAGGAAAAGTACTTTCCAAAGTATGTCCATTTGTCTAAGGTTAATTACTTATGTTAAGGTTTGCAGATTATTTGGTTTATTCCCAGAGTGAAAGTAAAACCAAGTTTTAAGTGCTGAAGTTCTTAAATATTACAATTTAGTAATTGTCAATATTGACTACAGCCTGCGTCTTCTGTAATTTACACTATGTCAGCATAGTAATCTAATTTCTTATATATTCAATGTTTCATTGATATTAAAACTCTATTGGAGAGAATTTGGTACAAAATACTACAGATTTAGATGTTATGAATAACATCCTCTGTCTGAAAGACTGTTGGTGTCTGTCTGCATCCCAACAGTGCAAGGAGTCCTCAGTAATTCCAATCCCTAATCTGTTTAATCTCTGTAGCCTTTAGGGTGCATTTACAGCAAACCCTTTCAGTCCGCCTTAATCAAACTCCAGTTTGTTTGGAGAGCTGTGAATGCGCAAACTAACTCTGCTGCGGACTAAAAACCTCAGTCTGGGTTCGGCTGAAGTGAACTCTGGCACGGTTTGAATGCAGTGTGAACGCTAAGCAAGAAAAAAAAAAAACTACAGCGACAGGGGTATTATGGGAAATATAGTGCTCTCTGCTCTGCAGGTTACCAGAGGTGTTGTGTCAATTGCCATGGCAACGTATCTGAGTAATAGAGTAAACCCTGAGAGCAAGAAAAAGCAAAATGTAAATGGTTTAAAGTTGTTTTAAACTTTTCTATAAGCTGTGGCGCACTGCAGCCGCTGTAATTTTTAAACCTTCAATACACAACAAAAAATGGACTAACTGCCTCATTTGTTTGTAGAACATGGCGATTTTCATAACAATCATAAAATAGGATGAAATATTTTATAAAGCATAGGAGCTATGGTTTAAATTTTTAACTAATATTAATTGCAATTATGTCAAATTAAATTACTGAATATAAGAGGAATTTTAGTTTCTTGATATAAACTAAACTGTTTATAGATTTATATCCAGATAGAAAAAATATCAAAACATGAACAATTTTCCCAGCTTTAATTTAAGCCACATTTTGTAGAAATTAGGTAACAATTTCTACAAAAATTTCTACAAAATAGAAATCTCTCAGTAATCTGTCACAATTTTTGTGACAGACTGCTGCTCATCCCGCATTGGAACAGTCTGGTTTGGTGAACTCACAGTAATGGCCGCCAGCAGAAATATCACTAGCGTTAGCGGCTAACGGGCGATGTCCAAACCAGTAACATGTATCTCACAACCGCTAGAATCGGTTTCTACTTCATTTTTGTTTACAATTGGTGAAGTAAGTTTTTCTCCTTAATAAGAATCCCAGACTATCTAGCTTTCATATCCATCTAGAATTTGAATAATTGCCTAATAAATTTAGAAAGTAATATATATGTAAATGTATGTTCTAATTATCTTTTGAAATCAAATGCCATTTATTTATATAGCACATTTCACAACAATGTTGAACAAAGTGCTGCACAAATATATAATAAATATGTTTTATTCTTACGTTTTGTTCTTCAATTTTCCCCTTCTTCAGAGTGAGAAGGACATTTCCGATCTTGACTGAAGGTTGTTGGGCGTTTCCGGCGCTTCGGGTATTTTGTGCTACAGCATTGCTGTAAGATTGCTTTTGCTGAGAACCGAATATCCGACTGCAAGCTCTCTCCATTTCCTGCACTGTGGGATCATCATGGTTGGCAAGGAAGATTTCTTTGGGACGATGGTCCTGAGCGGACAGGTTGTCATAGTAGGTTTTTATAGCTGACACTATGGTGTGTGCACATTCTGGCAGTGGGTAGTTGAACAACCCAGAGCTTATAGCAGGAATGGCAACAGTCGCCAGATGGTATTCATCAACTCTGTCGAGAATACTCTTGATGGCTTTTTCCAGAAAAGGCTTAGCTTTACTTATATCATATTTGGGAGGATTTGGTGGCAGATCTGGACCCACAGCATGAATTATCTTCCTGCATGGTAGTGACCCTGGACCCAAAGCTACTGCCTCCCCAGTTTGTAATTTACCATGCTTTCTAATATAATCATCAGACTCCATTTGGATTTGAGGACCCCCAGCTTTAGACAGAGCCAGAGCAAGGCCTCCACAGTGATTTAAATCTTCATTAGCAGCATTCACAACAGCATCAGCAAGGAAACTGGTGAGATCAGCTTTCCACACAGAAACCTTTACACCTGAACGCATCGTGAACTCATATCTTCTCTCTGGTTTAATGGTTGCTGGCGGTCGCCGGTATGAAGTCCTGCTCTCATTCTCCACACCCTCGATGGCGGCCACACATCCAAATTTACTATTGATGATTTCACACAGATCAGCTCCACATCTTCTCACAATGCTGAGTGACGCCTCATGCAGAGAAATGTCCAGTTTATTGGCCATGGTTTCTTAGCAAATCTGTGGGAAGATCATACGTAACATCATAACAACTCAATTAAATAAGATTTATAAAGATCCATTCAGGAGATGCTGATCTGTTTTCTGATGCTAAATCAAGTTTCTGATGGATTTTCTCCCTACACTTGCCAAAAAGGTTTTGGGTTTTGGCATCAAAACAACACCATATTCCAGCAAATGGTGTCATTTCATGGCATTTTTTAAAGTAAAATTACCAACATTGGGACAATAAGTGCTTATTCTACAGACTGTTGATAAAGATGTGATTTAAACACACTAGACATTTACTGACTTTAGGTAGTGAAAATAGTCCAATAGATCAGTGTAAATCAGTGTTCAAGTTCAAAATTATAAACTAACCTAAATAGTATATATCCAGTACAACCAATTTAGAAATGCTGACATATCAAAGGATTCTTTGAAGTAAAGCTAAAAGGAAATGTTAAGTTTAAAATAATCACAAGAAATTGTTACAATAAGACATTTTTTTCATATTTTGTTTTATTCATGAGTTATGTGAGCTGGAACAGTTAAAGTAGATAATATATACAATTGCAGCTTTTGTTCCCCTATCACAAACAATGAAACCCATAACAGCAGAACTGTTTGAATTGGAAACACATTTATGAGGATGCAGTTTGTATCATTGATTTTCCTCTTGGATCAAGAAAGTTTTTATGAATTTTAATTTTATAGATCCAAATTTCTGTCTCTTTATCTTTGTTTTAGGTCTAACGTTTTCAGGACTCCAGGAGTAAAACTAAAATGTAATTTTAATTTTGTTCCAGCAGAGGGAGACAGATGATTAAAATAAAAGATCTTCAGATCATATCAATTTGGTTTAGCGCAGCCTGAACAGAAACACCTTCTCTACCTCAACTATAAAGTAAACATCCTGATTTCTAGTTTAGTTATTACATTTAATATTTGCTCTAATTTTTCACATTTCAGTCTTGCATGTTTACGCTTTCCTTTATGCAAAGCTGCAAGCAAATGCAGCGTAATAATTCAATCTTAAATTGACCTAACACATATTAACTGAATGGTTTCAGATTCTTGTCGCCATTTTCCCGATCCTCTGTTACTGAAATCAAATCTTAACACCTGCGATCACTTTAAGTCACATCCGAATGCGAATTATGATCGACTAAACTATTTTCAGTCCAGCTAATCATTAATGTTAAATAAAAACTAAACGCGTTAACCATAAATGAGTACTTTCGTTTAAAAGAGAAGAAATAAAGAGGCCATCCCTTACCTTGCCTGGCGTGGAAAGTCCCGAGTGAAAACTGAAAGTAAACTGGGTGTGGACCAGTTCTAACTGGTTGAACTGCTGCTCGAGTTAATAAGTCTCCGAAATAAACGAACAAAACATGTCGGTCTTCCTGCTGCGACTCCTTCTGCGCCAATCCCGCAAAGCTCCGCAGCTGCGTGAGTAAGAAGTCCGCCTCCCGTCGTTTCACCAGAAACAAAACCGAAAGTGTTCAGTCAGGTCAGAAAAGAGAGAGGCCAGCAACATGGCGGAGGAATACGCCTTCCCTGTTCTGGTGGAGTTAGAAGAAAGCAACACACCGAGACTGAAAAATAAGTTGGTGAAATATTTTCAGAGTAAAAAGTCCAACGGAGGAGACTGTGAGGTGGACTATGAGTCCGGGAGCCAAACTGCGCTGCTGCGCTTCCGCAGAGAGGAAGGTGAGTCCCGGACTGTCTGATTTCTGATCAGTCCTGAGTAAAAACCTGCTGGATTTACCCCGGTTTCTCTCTCAGACCAGAAAAATGTCCTGGGAAAAGAGGCGCACCAGATCAGTCTGGATAAAGGAGTGTTAAAGATGACAGTCCGCCTTCCTTCAGACGGAAAACAGAAGCAGGTGAAGCTAAAAAGTGGAAATTAGGTTTATTTACACGCTATCAGAGGAGTACTGCTTTACTTATGATTATTGGAATATTATTTGGAATAATTAATGGAATACTGATCTAACCTGAGTTACTTCCTGTAATCTCATAAAATGCTGTGACATAACACTCACCTCCAGCTGCTGTAAACATGTTCATATTTGTCTTTGTGGGTGTGATTTATTTTATGTCTATTAATCGGTAAACTCATTTCATGTTAACTTTTATGGCTTTTATCATGTATAATGATGCTGACCCTTTGAACACGTTCTTAGCTTTCTGTTTAAACTCCCAGCTGCTAATAAAGACCTGGCCCTGCAGGGCTTTATTGTTTACTGCAAGTCATATGACTGATCAGAATCCAAGAAGGTTCTGATTTTATTCCTGCTTTTGTCCTTTCACTTTCTGTGTTTGAGGATATTTCACAGAATAAACCCACTTATCCTTTTCTAACCAGTTCTTGAATGTAAAATTCATCAGCATTTCCAACAAATGTCTAAAATGTTTTTGTTTTAAACAGGGGGATTCAACTGAGAAAGGGAGCAAAAAGTGTAAGTACCCATGAAGGAAATATCTGCCAGAGATGAGAAACTTATTTAATACAGCGGCTTGCAAAAGTATTCACACCCCTTGAACCTTTTTGTCACAATACAACCACAAACACAATATATTTCATTGGAGTTTAGTGTGAAACAGCAACAAAAAGTGTCCAATTGTGAAATAGAAAGAGAAGTGTACATGATTCAAAACATTTTTTACAAATAAAAAACTGAAAAGTGCGGTTTGCAAAACCACCTTTTGCTGCAAATCCAGCTGGAAGTCGCTTAGTGTTTCTCTACCAGCTTTGATTGTCTAGTGACTGAAATTTTTGCCTGTTCTTTACCAAACAGCTGAAGCTCAGTCAAATTAGATACAAAGCGTTTGTGAACAGCAGTTTTCAGATCTTGCACACATTCTGGACTTTGACTGGGCCATTCTGATGGAATGTTTTAAACTATTCCTTTATGTTTAGGGTGGTTGTCCCGCTGGAAGATGAACCTCAGCCTTTTGCAGACTCCAGCAGATTTTCATCCGAGATTGCCCTGTATTTGGCCCCATCCATCAGCATGATGCTGCCACCACCAGTTTTGACCATGGGGGTGGATGTTCAGAATGGTGTGCAGTGTTAGTTTTCCATCACACATAGCGTTTTGCATTTTGGCCAAAAAGTTCAAATGTAGTCTGGGCTGATCAAAGCTCCTTCTTCCACATGGCTTCTGGCAAACTGCAAACAGGACTTATGATGGTTTTCTTTTAACAATAGCTTTCTTCTTGCCATTCTTCCATAAAGACAATGTTTATGCAGTGATGACTAATAGTTGTCCTGTGGACAGATTCCCCCACCTGAGTCAGGGATCTCTGAATTTGGTCCAGAGACACCATGGGCCTCTTGGCTGCATCTCTGGTCAGTGCTCTCCTGGTTCAGGCAGGAAGTTTAGGTGGACGGCCTTGTCTTGGTAGGTTTACAGTTGTACCATACTCTTTCCATTCCCGGTTGATGGATCCATCATCCTGGAATGATGTTCAATCATTTCCATGAGGATTTCACAGCTTTGGAAATCTTTTTATAGCCTAAACCTGCTTTAAACTTCTCCACAACTTTATTCCAGATCTGTCTGGGATAAAGACTTCATGATATTCTCTTTACCAACATCAGAGGCCGTCAAGGAGCAGCTGGATTTGTCCTGAGATTAAATGACACGCAGTCATCTAATCTGTTGTAGATTAGATGACTGTGTCATCTAAGTTGTCTGATGTCATTAGCAGTCATCAGGCAACTTCTGAAGGAAATGGTTGAACTTAGAGGAAAGGGGACTGAATACTTTTGCAAACCAAGGAAAAAAACCTTTGGACTAACTAACAAATACTCATAATGGTCCCTGGAACATTACATTCCTCTGTACTCCTCTGACAAACTGAAGTGCTGTTTTAAGTTTACTGCAGCAGAAGGAGACAGAGATTTTCAAACTACAAGGTTGTGACTGTTTTTTCCATGGTTTAAATATGTTTTACTAATCTGCATTAAATTAGTAAATATATTTAAAGGAGATTATAAATAATGATGGGATTTACTTTATAAGTTTCACGTCTCGCTTTCTGTACTCAGAAGATATTTCTTAATATAAGCTTTCAAACAAAAACATAATGGATAATAATGACCTTACTATAAATTATTAAATTATTATGTTTTGACAAAGATGCAAGAAAACCTTGTTTTAAAGGCGTGTCTGCATCCATGCACATAAAATTATTACTAAATCTCTTGAAGAAGAATAAGCCTGTATATAACAATAAAAACAGTGACCATCAGTTGCATAAAACCTGCTTCCTTGCTGGACTGTAAACGTTCATGGTTGCTTTGAGGTACCTGCAGCTGGTCACGCTGAGTGATACTTTGAGTTTGATTGTCAGAAATACTTTCAGTTTTGATTTTAAGCTTCAGAGGTTTAAAATATTTATGGTGGTTGATGGCAACTATTGTGCCACAGCTTTCTGCTAAAATGAGACTTTCTTTTACTCTTCTATAAGTTTTACAGTTATCGCTGACAAAATGTACTTTCCACATTTTTAAAAAACCTATTGAATTGCATGTTTTTATTAGAACTGGAGACTTGGTCAGACTTTCTGGTACAGCACTCAGCTCTATGTGCCAATAGTTAAGTTTTCATTGGACCTGACAAAAATCAGATGAGGGATTCCCCAAGGATCCATGTTGTTAAATATCAACATGCTGACATTAACTTAGATTACAATAAATAACAAGATAAGTTATCATAATGATGCAGATGACATGGTTCAGAATTACCATGTCATCAGGTAATTATGAGCCGACTGAAGTGTTGAGAAGATACTTAAAACCAGTCAATGTGTGGATGTGCATAACTTTCTTCAGTTAAATAAAAATAAAACTGAAGTAGATATGATATGTCCACATTAAGGTGATAATTAGATGGATCATCTAATAGAAGCTTTTCTTTAGCTCATAATAATAATACAGTCAATACTTAGGGACCTACTTTGCTTCTGATTGACTCGTTTCAGTGGTAAGTAAAAAAACAGGTTTTACTCATTCATCTTTCATTTTTCAATAACAGCGGACCATGAAGGGACCAACAAACAGTCCAAAGTTCAAGAACCCAACCCAGTGGATGAAGGTCAGACTGGGGCAAAAAGCAACGATGGCGATTCAGATGATGATGAGCAGTGCTCCAAGTCGGCTGTTTTAGGGAATATTCCAGATTCTTTAACCTCAGAGTTCCTGGAAATGATTGTGGAGAACATTTTGAGAGACCTAAGCTCTCCGACTGCCTCCCAGGACTACAACCTGGAACTGATCCCTGACATCTCCTCTGCCGTTGTCACTTTCCAGAGTGGAAAAGGTACCAACTTAGTTGATGCTTGTTCAATTATATTAGAACAACTTGAAATATGATGTTTTTATTTTAAATTCACAGATAACACTGAGTTTATAGAAAGATGTCCTCAAAATCGGATGTTTACAAAGAAGAACTTATCAGTCCGACCCCTTGAGACCACAAAGAAGATTGTGGTTGAAGGAGTTTCGAACTGCAGTGAAGACATGCTGTGTCTCTACTTTGAGAGTAAAGGGGGAGACGTGGAAGATGTTCAACTGAATGAAGCTGAACAGTCTGCTGTCATCATATTTAAGAATCACAAAGGTAGTTCACATGTCCCATCTTCTAATTACTGCAGTTTATTCTGACAGTATTCTCTGTTTAACAGAAGTGACTACTAATTAAATATTGAATTGTGGAGTGTAACATTGTGTTTTAATCCACAGATGTTAAGAAAGTCTTGGGTAAGAAGCATGAAATAAAAAAGGAAGAAGTCAAAGTCTACCCGTTTTACAAATCTTTGGGAGTTCCACTTTATGGGAAAGATAAGCCATCACCAAAGCTTCCTGCTGCCATCTCTGAGCCCGTTGACAACGCTGTCCTCAGATACCTAGCTAACCACAAAGCGGCTCTGGAGACCATTGGCCGTGACTTGGAAAAACATTTCTGCAATGTAACCCTGGAACAGTCTGCCGTCCGCCTCAGTGCCTCGCCCTCATTACTGAAGCAAAAAGATGCCAAAGTCATCATCAAAGAGTGGGCAGATACTGTGAAGGCAGCCTTTTCTCAGGCTGTGTCAAAATTCAAAGCCATCAAGTTCTCCCTGGAGTTGGAGGCATGGGAGGAGTCTGAGCAGAAGATTAAAGAGGAACTGCAGAAGGAAGATGTTGTTGTAGTTTCTGATAAAACCAGTGGTGTCCTTTCAGTGGCCGGCCTGGAGAATGATGTCAACGCACTTGAGAAACCTATTTCAGAAGCTCTTAACAGGATCAAGGAAAGGGTCCGAAGGGAGAAATTAAGTAAAACTCAAGAGATCAATGTGTCACCATCCATGTTCCACATCCTTTCTCAAGATGGTCTTCAGGATAAACTCCTGCAAGTGTACCCAGAACTCAAACTGTCTTATGACCAAAAGAAGAAAGCTCTGAAAGTAACTGGCTTTGTGGACGAGATTATTAATGCAACCCAGGTGTTCAGCAATGCAACATTAGGATTAAAGCGACAGAATTTAGAAGTAGATGAGTTTTTGCTTGACATGCTGAAGGACGAACAACAAGAGGAGGCCACCGATGCACTTCTAACAGCCTATGGCATAAAAGCAGCCTTGGAGATCAGTCCGCAGAGGGTGCAGCTTGTTGCTGTTTCCGACAAGGATCTAATGGGTGCTCAAGACCATCTAAACCAAACACTGAAATCTGAATACATCGAAGTTGAAGACCTGGAAGTCCTGAAGAAGCCGGAGTGGCAGCAGCTGGTCCATCAGCAGGAAAAAGCCAACAGTGGGTCAGGAATGAGAGTTCAGATCATAACTCATCAACAGCAAGTGGTAGTGTCCGGTCACAAGGACAGTGTGGACAAAGTTAGCAGTGAACTGGAAGACTTTCTAACAGAAAACGCTCATGTTGAAGAATTTGTTGCTGTTGAGGCAAATGTCATTATTGAGTACCTGAAAAGTCAGACTCCCTGGTTGAAGCAACTAGAAGGTGGGGTGGACGTGTCTTTTGGAAAAGAGGAAATCATCCTAAGTGGCTGTAGATCTGCTGTGAAAGATTGCAAGAGCATAGTCAAAGATTTACTATCTTCTGTGTGCTTTGATAGATTTAAAGTCACAAAACCTGGAGTCAAGAAATGTTTTCAGGAAAAAGAATCATTTTTTGCTTCTTCTATTAAGAGTGACACTGACTGCCTGGTTCAGCTGGCTGATAAATTGAACGAAGAAGATGACTTTACCTTAGTACAAGTACGAAAACCCATTTACAAAGTCCAGACAAGTGATGGAGTGGAAATAGTGGTCTCCAAGGCAGACATGTGCAGTTACTCTGTGGATGCTGTTGTCAATCCTTCTACTGAGGACTTGAAACACACCGCAGGTCTTGCTTTGGCACTTTCAAAAGCTGCAGGCCCTCAGCTGCAGGCCATATGTGACCAAATAATTAATGTAAAAGGAAAACTCCGACCTGGAGACTGTGCTGTAACAGATGCTGGAGGAATGCTTTGTTGTAAAAAAGTGATCCATGCCGTAGGACCCTATTTTGATCAAGCAAAGCCAAAGAAGGCTGAGGCCCAGTTGAAAAGAACTGTTAAAGAAAGCTTAGAACAAGCTGAAAAGTGTGGCTGTGTGTCTGTGGCTCTTCCTGCCATCAGCAGAAGTCTTGGTTTCCCACTCAATCTGTGCCTTGCCACCATTACTAGAGCAGTGAAGGAATACTGTGAGGAGAAGTACGATGACAACACCCTGAAGACGATTCATCTGGTGGACAACGAGGACAGTGTTGCTCTTGGTCTGGAAAGTGCTGTGAAGCAGGAGTTTGGAAATCATGGAGTTGGTGTTTCGTCTCAAAATGCTATCCCTAAAGTTAGTCTGAAATCTCCATTACTCAAGCTAGCGCCACCTGACACCAGCTTGTGCCGAGGGCAGACCAAAGAGGGCTTGAGCATCGTTCTTAAAAAGGGGAATATTGAGGCTGCCAAGGTAAATATGAATGCTTTTTAATGTTTAATTTAATGATAAATGGTTTGAAATTTTAATACTCCTTCATTTGGACTTCCCTTTGTGTAACAGAGGAAGATACCCTTATAGCAGAGAGAGGCTATTTGCTAGTCTTGTTGTGGGCCCTTAATAAAGCAAATTCACATTATTTATGTGATCCAATGCTATTTTAGAAGACAGAAAACATTTTTTTTCCATGATAGACCACTGTTAAGTTGTTGGTGTTTTCTAATTGACCTCAAGATCCTGTCGGGAATTATTGTTATTTATTTAAAGTCACTTAAGTTCTCTATACTGTTAAAAAGTATAAGAGCCTCACAGAAACCTACTCAATTTGTCTTTCGAGCTTTACAAACTGCAGACCTAAAGAAGTAGACAAAATGTGAGCATAGAAATATTTTCTTGACTGATTCCTTTATCACTTACTTACTTTTTGTTCCATACAAAATATTGTGAAGTTGCATGTCTTAAATGTAGTTTACCACATTTTCAGACAGAGGTGATTGTGAACACTGTGGCAGAAGATCTTGTATTGAACAAAGGGGCGATTTCAAATGCCATCTTCAGTGCAGCTGGAGCCAAACTTCAACAGCTGGTACACAGCCAGAAAATGAAGGGAGCACCAGGAGAGATTGTTGTTACAGATAACTGCAAGCTTAAGAGCAAACAAGTTTTCCATGCAATCGCTCCGAGCTGGGACAATGGCCAGGGGACCGCTGAAAAGGTACAGTATTTTCCTTCAGTATAGAGCAGTGTAAATGTCTTTATGAATTGCAGAAACTACTATACAATCTGGTTTATACTTTGTCTTTCAGACTCTAACTGGGATCTTTAAAGATTGCTTGGATTTGGCAGAGAAAACTCGATTGACGTCTATATCTTTCCCAGCTGTTGGCACCGGAAACTTGGGTTTTCCAAAAAATCTTGTTGCCACTTTGATGCTGGATAAATTCTTGGACTTTAGCAGCCAAAGACAATCCAAGAACCTTAAGAAGATTACAGTTGTTTTATATCCTGGAGATGCACAGACTATTCAGGTAATGAAAACATAAGAATCAATGTAATGTTAGAGTGCTAAGTACTTACTTTAGAACTTATTGAACAACATGGTCAGTTGGTAAAGTGCAGTACAAATGCAGTAATTTGTAGTGAAATCTCATGACTAAGCCTTTAATTAAATGAAAATACAAGTGTCAAATTTATTTTGCAGGTATTCACTGATGAATTTCAGAAGAAGTTTCCCAGTGCCACAGGTCCTTCAGCTACAGGTCCAGCGCCTGCAGATTCTTCACAAAGCACAGGTAGGCAGATTTTTTTTTTTTTTCCAGTTTCATTTCGGTTTACGTAACACAAAACTTGAGTATCATTGTATCATTTCATTGTTAAACTTGTCTGGTTTATGTTTACCGGCAGGCAAATTTTCTAAAGTTGTCTCCAGTTCAGGAACGCATGAGACTAAACTGGGAAATGTGACGATTCAAGTAGTAACTGGAGATATAACTAAGGAAACTACTGATGTCATCGTCAACTCTTCAAATGATAGTTTCACTCTCAAGTCAGGTAAATCATTTTATGATATATGGTACAAGGTTTTTCCCAGTGTATTATAAGCTTGGTGAGCCATAAGGCTTTATTAGCCGCCCCCCCCCCACCCCCCACAAGGCTAAGCATTGTTTATTTTACATGGGATTTTTTTTGTACACTGGTGACAGTTAAGGTAGCTGAAGCATTGAATTGTATGCAAGGGGGTGCACACCAATTGTGCTATCCCTGCACATGCTCATTGACTTCACATGCTATTATTTTATAATTATAATATCTGCTCATGCACCACTGTATTTTTGTTACTTTTAACATTTTTTAACACAAAACACAGTGGGCTGCTAGTGGGCTAGGCTTAGCAGGTTTTCTGGGGCAAATCTTGTGGCATGCAAAACATAAATGGTCACAGTGTATGTATACTTTAAGCTCCTTAATTTAATATAGATTTATTGGTAGAAATACATATTTAGCATAGTGAAACAAGTAAATGTCAGTGTACTTTCAAGTCTAGTTGCACTTACTAATTTATAAGAGGAAATAAAGATAAACATTGGTTGATGGCATCAAACTTTTCACTTCATAGGAGTATCAAAGGCAATTCTGGATGCAGCTGGTGTAGCTGTTTTAGAGGAATGCCAAAATCTTGGTAAGAACATTAACTTTTGCTTTGTTGTAAGATGCCTTCTTTATGTTAATTTAGTTCTATAACTAGGGTGTGATTCTGATTGAAACGCCCCACCAGGTTCCCAGCCCAATTCAGGCATGATAATGACTGTACCGGGAAACCTAAAGTGCAAAAAGATTCTTCACCTGGTTGGACAGACGGACCCAGTGAAAATCCACAGGACTGTAAAGGAAGCACTCCAAATGTGTGTGAAGAACTCTTACACTTCTGTTTCGTTTCCTGCCATTGGTACAGGTGAGGCTTACTAACAGATTCCACAAATGTGCTAATTTCAAAAGGTTTTTTGTACATGCCAAAATGAGCCCATCTTATGTTGCCTGCATGCATAGATCCTGCTTATTGCACTGCTAGCATTTAAATTCAACATAACTCTGATTTTAAAGATGTGGAGTTATTCAAGCGACCAAAACAGGGATTTTTTGTTACACTGAAATTGATCATTTTCATGGTTTAGAATAAAACAAATAAAACAATCTCATTGCCCAGAGTTCCTTAAGGCTCTGGAGGTTGTGAAGTTGCGCTAGCTTACACGTCTCTGCAATATTGCAAAGGGCAGTTTCCAGTTTCACTGGATTGGCTGACCGGGGTGGTGGTCCTCCTATTCAAAAAGGGGGGGTGGAGGGTGGGCTCCAATTACAGAGGAGTCACACTTTTAAGCCTCCCTGGCAAGGTCGATTTGGGGGTTCTGGAGAGAAGGGTCCATCTGATGGTCATACATCGGATTCAGGTAGAGCAGTGTGGTTTTTGTCCTGGTTGTGGAACACTGGACCAGCTCTACACCCTTGGGAGGATGCATAGGAGTTTGCCCAGTCAGTCTACATGTGCTTTGTGAACTTTGAGAAGGTGTTTGACCGTGTCCCTCAAGGAACCCTATAAAGGGAATTCCAGGAGTATGGGCTGTTAGGTCTTTCACTGGTGTCAGAGCTTGGTCCGCATTGCTGGCAGTAAGTTGGGCTTGTTTATTTGAGAGTTGGACTCTACCACGGTTGCACTTTGTCACCGATTCTGTTCATTACTTTTCTGGACAGAATTTCTAGGCACAACCAAGGTATTAAAGGGATCTGTTTTGTGGCCTCAGGATCGCTTTTTGCGGTTCTATTGGTTTTATCAGGTTGTGATAAAAGCTTTCACAGGAGCAATTCCCAGCTGAGTGTGAAGCGGATCAGGGCCTCCAAATCTGAGGCCATAGTCTTGAGCTGGAAAAAAGTAGAGTCCCTTCTCTGGGTCAGGGAAAAGATCCTGCCCCAAGTGAAGGGGTTTAAGTTTCTTTGTTCATAAATGACGCAAACATGGAAAATCATAATAGGTGGATTGGTGCTGCGTCTACAGTGAAGCAAGCATTGTACCGGTCTGTCGTGGTGAGAGAGCTTAGACAAAAGGTGAAGCTCTCGATGTTCCTCCCTTCATCTACGGTCATGAACCTTGGGTGAAGACTGGAATGGAACTTTTTGAGTTTGCATATTTGAACCATCATAACTTGTGTTGTCCTTTTCCAGGTCAAGGCAATGTACAGGCAAAACAAGTGGCAGACTCCATGTTGGATGCTGCTATTGACGTTTTGAGCCAAAACACCTCCAGCTCCCTGACTTTAATCAGGATAGTCATTTTCCAGCAACCAATGCTAAAAGATTTCCACGACAGCATGCAAGAAAGAGAAGCCACTGATCCAAAGGACAAAGCTGGATTCTGGTCAAATATTGGCTCCAGGATCAAATGTAAGTATGGAGAGAAAAGTAGTTTCTGTCATCATAATAATTGTCAGTCTTTTTATCCGAAATTCAAATTTTATTTTGTTTTTTCTGTAGCAATATTTGTATCTGAAAGTGCTGCAAAAAAACAGGAAGATGAGTCGTTTGATATTGAGACTGTCAAAGTGGAGCCTGCCATCTTCCATATCTGCGGTGCCTCACAGGCCAATGTGGATGCAGCCAAGAAGAAGATAAATGATATGATATCTGATGAACAATTTAGCACAGAGATAACAGACAACGACATCTTGAACTTGTCTTCTGCAGATTGTCAGCGTATTGTTGACATCCAGATGAAGATGGGTGTGAGCATCAAAAACCAAATCACTAATGGCCAAGCATCTTTCATCATTGAAGGTCTCAGTAAAGATGTTCTTCGAGCCAGTCGGGAGATAGATAACATGCTGAAGAAGGTGAGAAAGGAACAAGAGCTTAAAAGGAAATTGGAGCTGGCTGCCACTGTGGCAGACTGGCAGTATCAGCGATCTGGGCTTCAATATCAGAGTTTTGATCAGATGACCAACTATGAGCTTGAGCATGCGTTGGAAAGGGGAGCACCCACTCTAAAAATTACCATCCATGGGTCAGACTACACTGTCCAGATGCCTAATGGACCAGCCACTGACAGCAAGGGAAATGTCATGCAGATAAAACGAATTGACAGACTGAAAGGTATTTGAGCCATATATTGGGTTTTGTTTTACATAACCCAATATGTCTCCAGTAACATCTAGTCTTACTAGATGTTACTGGGGTTTTTCTGCTACTTCTAAAAGTTTATTTCCAAAAGTGTTGAAAGAAAAAACGACAACAACATTGTTTCCTCTTTCTCCATAGGTGATGATATTCCTGAGTTTTGGGATACCATGCCAGCTGGCAAAACATGTCATGCTGTCCCCGTCCAGGCTACATCATCAGAGTATCAAGATGTCCTCAAACTATTCAATGCCACATGTAATCGAGCCGTCACCAAGGTAATATTATTTGTACTATTATTGTTGTTTTTTTTTAATATATGTTGTGCTTCAGCATTCCAAGCACACAGCATGAAAAGCTGCTGGCCTACATGTGCAAGGGACATCTAGGGATGACGTGTGTGCTAATTTGTCACCTGGAATTGATAAGTTATAATGTCGAGAAGAGAATAAACTCAGTTCTCAAGACTTCAAACCCAAGAACAGCAGAGATGGGTAGCTTAGGCTCCTGGATGCCTTAGCAACCCCTGGCAGGTAGCCACTTGGCATCCCCCCCATTGCAGCTATATGCCCACCATGAAGGTAGACCGACAGCAAAACACAGAAACCACAGCTCCCACACCTAAAGAGGAACAGAAAGAGATGGAGAGCACAGAGGACTCCCTACCAATACCGGAACAGAGGAGGACTCGGGTGCAACCCTTATGAATCTTTCCCATCTCAGCCAAAAGCCTTATGTGTATTAAATGCACTAAATTTTAGTGTAGGACAGGCCCCCTCAAAGGGAGTACTGTCATTCTGTCATGATTTGGACCTTCAAGAAATTGTTTCTTTAAATAAACATTATTTGTACACTCAGCAAAAGAGACAAGGAAATCCGCAATTACAACAACAAAAAACTTGGATAATGTTCTATGCCCTTAGATTGAAAGGATCCAGAACCCTGCACTATGGAAAAGTCTTCAGATCAAAAAACAAGAGATGGAGCTGAGAAATAATCATCAGAACAATGAGAAACATCTCTTCCACGGCACCAGTGAAACCACTGTCCCCGTCATCAATGAATCTGGCTTCAACAGAAGCTATGCAGGAAAAAATGGTGAGTCTTTCAGTGATTTCTTTGTGTTTAAGAGATCTGTCTGCTGAATCAGCAATGTTTAACCAAAAACTTCTCCGGAGTTTCATTATGGGTTTTGAGTTCAAATTAAGTTTTAAGTGAGGCATTGCAGTGCTATTTCCCAAAGACTGCAGATATTCCTACAAGGAAATGTGGTCTAACTCAAGACCTTCATGTAGTACTAGGCTTATTTATTTGCAGTGTACATAATTGTTTGATTTTGAAATGTTTCTTTAGAAAAAAAAGTAATACTTGTACCTTCTGTAATTATGCCAGAAATTTCACACCTACTGATCTGTTTTCAGCTACCTGTTATGGCAAAGGTGCCTACTTTGCTGTTAATGCCAGTTATTCTGCCAATGACACGTACTCCAGGCCCAATGCAAATGGAGAGAAGTTCATGTACGTCTGCAGAGTGCTGACAGGAGACCACACCCAGGGACAGCAAAACATGATTGCTCCACCATCCAAAGGCTCTGGTGTTTACCTGTATGACAGTGTGGTGGACAACATGACCAACCCCAACATGTTTATAGTGTTTCATGACACCCAGGCCTATCCTGAGTATTTGATCACCTTCAAGTAGCAACACCTAGAAAATGTTCAATGCAAATCCAACATCTAATAACCAAAGAAAATCAGATTTTCTTCCTGAACTACTTATTTTAACTTACTTTAAGTGCACTTATTTAGTAGTTTGTGTGTTCTAGCCCATTTAGTGCCTTAAGGTGATGCCTTAATGTTTCATAAAAATTTGAAAGTCTGATCCCACAATTCAGAATCGGTAAACAATAAAATTAAGAGCTTCCAAAACATGTTGACTATATACTGTTTACATTGTCTGACTCCTAAGATGGACCTGCTGTTTAGAAAACCTTGTAATTGTAGAAGTTTAATGTAGATCATTTCTAAATTTAAAAATGAAAATAAACCTTAATGACTGTTCCAGTAAAACTCAAGAAAGTGTAATGAACAAGCACAAGTGATTTCACTGTTCACTTCTACAAATAAAGCATTCTTGAACACCTGTCCTGAGAAATGATTTTGTTAATCCTTGCTGACATAAAACATAGTCTGTTTTATTGTCTTTTTAAAAGTGTGTCTCCTGTGCTAGATCAATCACATTTTATTTGAATAGCATCTTTCTGCTACAAGGCATTTCAAAGTGTTTTACGTCAGTGGTCCCCAATCCCCAGTCCGTGTACTGGTCCGTAGACCAATTGGTTCCAGGCCGCGCAAGAAATAATTAAATATTTCTGTTTAATGTATTGAGTCTGGAGCATCTTTTATTTTGAAAATCCTTTAACAGGATTCTCTGTTACTTTCGTGCCAACACTGAGCCCACAAGCAGCAAAATGAGAAAGAAACGGATCAGATGTATTTTCTTTGCAAAGGGGAAAAGGCCCAGAGAAGAGACAGGAGGATGGATTTATCACGGACCGGTAGGTGATTCCCACATTACAAGCTGCTCTGCGTAACATGCGGCGACCGGCTGCTAATGAGGCAATGAAGCTTCAAACTGCTTCACCTCGTAGAGACCAAGCAGGCTGTGGATATAAGCAACACTTCAGGTGTCATTGTCTCCCATCACTCCCAGATGGTACCGTCTCGTTGCAGAGAAAAAAGCTCAGGGTTCCCGTTAGTCATTATTGTGTTAAAATTTTCACGAAAGTAAAATGTTCGTTTTTGTGGCGCATCTGTATCTTATTTTGAAGGGATATGTAAACGTTACCATAGCGACCAGAGTCAGAGCATTTGGGCAGTGGTCGAGAGGAGATGAGTAGAGCTTGTGAGTCTTAAGTCTGATTTAGACGGTAAGATTTAAGAAAAGTCGGCGATTCTCCAAACCTCTGTGACCACAGAGCTGATAAAGGTACAACAGGTTCGATCTGTTCGTGTTCAGCCACAAGGCAGGAGCAACACGAACCGTTTCCAGTCATGAACATCGCGATTCCAGAGGAAGTTTAGAACAACCAAATTTAGAATGACAAAACACGGATGACGATATAGAAGCAATAGTGAAAGTTTGTGGAGTCATTTTAAGAGATAAAAGACATAAAAAGAAAAGGCGGTGGATAAAAGACAGCGGGAGCAGCCGCTCTATTTGCTGCACTATGATTTGGAGGTGACTGTGTTTTTTCATAGTTAACATTTTTAACTGAATAAACATAAACATATATAATAATGACCTTTACACATAAACATTTCCACATATCATCTCCGATATCCGACTCTCAGTTGCGCGATATGTCAGCTGTTTAGGATTCCCCTCTGTTCTTATGTCACCGCGCTTTCTGATTGGCTACCTGTCACATTCAACAGGTTGTATTCTCGTTCCTAGTCAGGGAAAACCCCACAGGATGCGATAAAAAGGTCAAGACAACCCAAATTGGGCATATTCAGCGGGAACACCAACATGCAGAAGCCTTATATGACGGTTCACGCCTGCTCCCCCCTGCTCCTCCACCCACGGGCCGCAGCAAAATTTCCAAGTCTAGACCGGTCCGCTATAACAAAAAGGTTGGGGACCACTGCTTAATGTCACAGAACACACAGTCAACATTACATTTTGCCCATCAGATTGATTAATGTTTCATGATTAAGTTTCAAAAGCAACTCTAAACAGGTGGGCTGTTAGTGTAGATTTAAATGAACCCAGTGTTTCAGCTGTTTTCCAGTTTTCTAGAAAGTTGTTCCAGATTTGTGGTGCATACAAGCTGAATGCTGCTTCTCATTTTGTTCTGGTTCTTTGGATGCAAAACAGAACCAGAAGACCAGAGAGATCTGGAAGGTTGATACAACAGCAGATCTTTAATGTATTGTGGTGCTAAACCGTTCAGTGATTTATAAGCTAACATTTTAAAGTCTATTCTCTGAGCTACAGGGAGCCAGTGTAGGGACTTTAAAACTGGGGTGATGTGCTCTATCTTCCTGGTTTTAGTCAGAGTGCAAGCAGCAGCATTCTGGATCAGCTGCAGCTGTGTGATAGATTTTTTTTTTTTTTAGGCAGACCTGAGAAGCCACTGTTGCAGTAATCAATGCGACTAAAGATAAATGCATGGATGAGTTTCTCTAGATCTTGCTGAGACATTAGACCTCTAATCCTGGAGATGTTCTTCAGGTGGTAGAAGGCCGACTTTGTAACTGTCTTTATATGGCTCTGAAGGAGGTAAGTATTATGTCTGTAAGGCCTTAGGATTTTATTCTATAAAATCATCTTTAATCTTTTGTCTGTTGATGATTGGCTGTACCCAAATATTTGTGTCCTCTACAACAACACATTACAATATGGTAACTTTGGGAGAGATGCAAGGATCTACTGCTCGGCTGTTGCATTTGATAAGTTTCTTTAGCAGGTAAGGGAAGCTGGTCAAAGTTTAAACTAAAGATAGGACAATCCTGGATGAAAACCTGTTGGAGGTTTATGTCAAACCATATTATGCATATCATGGCATTATAAGATTACATAAACGCAATTTTAAATGTAATTTTTTATTATTTATACCATAAAAGACAGCAATGTATACATGAACTTTTATTTAATTTACAAAGTCCTCATGAGAGTTTACTGGTTTCAACGGGTCTGGAAATATGTGATTCAGCATCAAGTTCAGTTTAAAAGCGCTCCTAAAATAATGCTTCTTTGGCTCTACCTACAGGACACGTTTTGTTATTGCAGAAATCCTTCACTGAATTAATTTTGTATTTTATTTTGCAACAAATCGTCAAACAGAAGTAGAAACTCTTGCGAGGGCGACATAGGAAAAAGCAACAAACCAGTAGATGGCACTAATAAAACATTTTCTGTTGGGGAGGGTACATTTTGTTGTGTTTAACTCATTAGGAATTATGATCTGGGCAATAATGTCCGTTGTATTCTTTATTATACTCATTGTAGCATTTATTTGCGGTCAAATGCGAGTTTTGGGATGACTAATCTAAAGTTTTGATTATTTACATCTTTACAGACAATGTATGAGTTGTGTTGTCAAAATTAAATGTATACTGTTTGGAAGATATTTTATTCAGAAGATAATTTCCTCAAGTTTGTTAATTTTAAGGTCTTTGATTAAGTATCAGGTCCAGCTTAGAAACGTTTTACACTTTTACAGTTTTCAAAGAAAAACTGTAAAACCTACAGCAATGTTGTTAATATTTACTCAAAGCAGACACTCGTAGCCATGTTTGGATCCATAAATTATTTCTGTAGAGTAAAATATGTATATGAACTGCAGCATTTTGCTTGTGAAAAAACATCAAGCTTGGAAATTTGTCAGTTACTAAACTACGCATTGTGTCCATTGAAGAAGACATTCCTCAGGATTGCATTGTAAAAATGAAAACATGAAAAATCTTGAATAAAACAAATCACAATTTTATAAAAACTGTAGCAGCAAAAAGATTAATAATTTGCAGATAGCCTAAAGCCTTGTGACTCACCTAAACTGTGAGTGGAGTTTCTAGCTTAAAGTAGACAAAAGTACTTAGTTTTCAAAGAGTAACACTGCAGAATGTTGACATTTTCCATGCATTTCAATGGAGCAAACACTGCCACAAAAAACGTAATATTTTAAAAGTATAAAGAGTATTCAAACCAAAGGTCACAGTCATAATGTCCTTAATGAGATGAATGTTTCTGATGGCAGAAATAGTACAAAGTAAGCCAACGTAGGTATGATAGTTATAAAATAGCCGGAATAATAAAGAGAAACTGGAAGACAATTATCCTTCTTTGGCGCCACCTGCAGGTCACATTTTGTTATTGCAGAAATCCTTCACTGAATTGTTTCATTTTGCAATAAATCCTCCCAAAGCGCCCACTTACATCCACGTCAACACAGTTTCGTTCCTAGAATCTTTTTATATAACTCCTTAAGTTAATGATCAGTGAAGGTTTGTTGGGTTTTTCATTGTTTTTTAACCGGAATCCGGTTTTTCCAGGTGTGTCGCTCCGCAGGTGTGTCTACACCTTGCTTTTCGTCAGTTAAAAACACGGAAGTTTTGAGGCTGAGGGAGGTTCTCCTGCGGAGTGAGGCAACACTTCATGCTGTCATCCAGTCTCCAGCGCATAAATCTGTCCAGACTCCGAACCTGAACGCTTTCTGAGCGGATCTTTTGGTGAAATGGCATCCGCCGCGCAGACGCAGCCAGGCGGCACGGAGAGCCTGACGCCGTCCGCTGTCAACCACATTTTGATGGAGTTCGTGATTTACTTCGGCCGAGCCGTGGCGGTCTTCTACCCGGTGTACCTGACCGGGTACCTGGGCCTCAGCATCAGCTGGATCCTGCTCTGCATGCTCATGTTCACCTGGTGGCAGAAGAACCGGCGGTGGAAGGACGTCCGGATCGATTCTGCGATCGACTTAGTGGATAACGAGTCGCATATTATCAGCAGCGAGCTGAAGAACACCTTACAGATGGCTTCATGGGTGAGGAGGAATCTAATTTTCATAACTTTAGAGGTTTAGTGTCAGCAGATGGTCTGACTTTCCAAGCTGGGAGCAACATTCCTGACATTCTGCATGTCAGGAATTGTGTTTTTCACTCATTTAATGCACCAATGTAGTAAAAAAAAAAACAAAAACAACACAAGTTCAGGACTCCATGAATGTTGTTTTTGTTCTTTATTTGCATGAGCAACCATGAGCCTGACCCACGGATTGGTGTTCAGTTTTGTTGCAGGAGTTTTACCTCTGCACATTTAACTGCACCACACCCAGAAACAGTGACTCATGCAACTGGAGAAGAACAAAACTTGTTTCAGTGTCGGAGGAATGTGTGTGTGATCACATCATGGGGTTTATCAGTGGATTGTAGCAAAATGCTTACTGGTTTTAAAGTCAAAACACAGTATCCACCTGCAGAGCACAGTTTGTTTCTGACACATAAGATACAGAGCAGGACTGGAGCCACTGGAAAAACAATTAAATCTGACTGCTCCAAATTCTACAATGTAGAAATTCTACATTGTAGAGAAAAGATTTTAAAAAAAAGGAGTACATTTCTGACACCAAGTCAGAAATTCTTAGATTGATATCAGGAATATAATAGAAAACATGAAAATTTCTGAGCTCCATGTTTAGAAATTGCTCAGTCAAAAATTTGCAAGAAAATTTTGAGATTTTTCCAGAAAAAAAAATGGAAATTTCTGACTTTTAAACGTTGAAACTCGGATTTCTGACTTTTGAAACTCTGAAATTTCCAAACTTTTTTTAGAAAATTTCTGAAATTAATCTCAATTTCTGAGCTATTTCGACAGAATTTTACTCCTTTTTTCTATCTACAGTGGCCGTAATACACCATTGCAGAATTCAGACTCTTCTTCTCCAAATTCTGACTTTAATTTCAGAGTTTTGACTTTTTGCTGTCCACATTCAGATTTTTTTTATCCAAATTGGGATTCTTTTTCCTCAGAAAACTTTTTGTCCAAATTCTGACTTTCTAAGAATTTTGACTTTCACTATCTGAGACTAGAAATCAATTTGGAAAAAAATCTGAATTTGTTAGTTTATTTCCAGTGTTGCTGCTTCAAAGAGGCCTTAAAACCACCAAACCAAAGTGCTTTAAATATGAATGATTTTTAATTACAGGATGGAAAATTGAATATCTTTTAATTAGTTTACTCAGATTTATTGTTTAATCCAGCATTACTTCTGCATTAACTGTCTTCCTCCCAGATTTGATCACAAATCACTTTATAACTCTTTTATTTGCTTCGTCTAAAGGTTCACTTCACCGACGTTGAGAAAGTTCAGTGGGTGAACAAGGTACGGTCCTGCTCACAGTAAAGTTATCCTCCGCTGTATTTGTTGGGTTCTTCTGTTGAGCTGGCTGTTGTGGAACCATTGGTTCTGATTGGTTGTGCTTTGGGTTTGGTCATGTGATCAGGTGCTGGAGCAGGCTTGGCCCTTCTTCGGGATGTACATGGAGAAACTTCTGAGAGAAAACATCCAGCAGACAGTCAGGATGTCCAACTCTGCGCTCAAAATGTTCAAGTTTACCAAGATCCACTTCGGACACAAAGTGAGTCTGATTCATAAACAAGTTTAAACTTGACATAAAAAAGAAAGTACATAAAACTTAACGTAAGAAAAAAGCACATAAAACTCTGATTTTACAGTTTTATGTATAAAACACACTTCAGATTGACTTTGAACTGAATGGCAGCTAACTTAACTACTTTGCACCTGGTTATCACTTCTTTCTCTTTTTCTGCTGAAAGTTTAACTTTAAATCATGTGAAAAGTAGGGCTTTGCAATACTGACTTAAACGATTTATCACAAAATTCTGTGGTACTATTGTAATAACAATAACAGTAACAATAACTATTATTACTACTTTTTTAGGTAAATGTATGGCTATGCCTGCAAATTCTGACTTTAAAACAAATACTGCTGTCAGTATACCGCACATACTAACTGCATTTAATCATATTTTTTATATTTATATACCTACCTTGAATGAACAGTGGAAATGATATCAAAAATTACAATCCTGATAATACTGACATTTTTCATGCATTGTTTATTGAAATTGATCACATTGATAAATACATTTTAAAAAGATATTTATTATAATCGATCCGATAAACGTCCACCCGTATTCTGCAAAAACACAAAATCTTACCAAGTATTTTTGTCTTGTTTCCAGTGCAAATATCTTGGTACACTTGAAATAAGACAAAAACTAACTACTAGTAACTTTTGAGCAAGATAAGAGGGTTTTTTAAGACAATAACTCCTTAATTTTGATGGGAGATTATTTAACTTAAAACATGGAAACAATGTCTTCTTATAAGTGAAATAATCTGCCAACAGAACAAGAAGTTGTATCTCCTTTTTTACTTCAGTACTAGCATAAAAAAAAGAAAAAAAAGAAAAATATAGGCCAGTAAAAAATTCATGAAAATGCTGGTTAAAAAACCTATTTTGTTTCTTGTATTTAAATTGCATTGCCTAAAATAAATACAATTTAAATATTACCTTTAGTCTCAAGTGTGAAGCATAAAAAAACATTTTTAAAACAAATATTTTTACATTTTTATTCTTCTTAATAAGCAAGTACATGTTGTATTGGTAAAAATGTATTTTCTTGTACATGTATATGTATGTATGCCAGATTATGTACTAACAATCACATATTAAAAAAAATAAAATAAAAATAAAACGTTACCTTTTAGCAGCCACAAAAGTGGACATTTCCAGTTGAGTTGTTGCAGCATCGAGGACGCGTTATTGTGAAATGTCAATTCCGTTTTGCAGCGCAGACTCTGAACTATATTTTTTAAATATTTATACTTAATTTATAGTCATGCCATAATTTTGACACTTTTTGTCTCTTTCTTGGCGGCATCTCTTTCCGTCCCTCTCTTTGTCCTCCGTAGCTGCTAATAGCATTTAGCAATCGTCAACGGCTCGTTGGCGGAAGTGAGAGGTTTGTGCAACGCAAATAATGGTCCGACCGGAACACAGCGCGCTAAACGGTAGAAGATAATTTAACGAAGCTTCGACCTGGATAATTTGCCTCGAGGAACTTTATCCTCAAGGTTCTTGAGTCATTCGACGAATCATTACAGCATTGGGGTCGGTATTATAGTGTAAGGACGTCTGTACTGTTGTCTGATGATGACGCCCAAGGTTGTCAGTAATGTCCGCCATATTAAAGTAGGTTAGCGTGTTTTAAGCCCCTGACTCTGATGCTGCTACTTTCTCAACAAGTAAAGTCAGCTCTGTCCGTTCACTGCTGCGTCTCTAGTCCTGTCTGTTGTTCAGGTGAACAAGGAAGCATTTACTGCTTTTATTTTGTTCAAGAATGAAACAAAGTAGATAAGATTTTCTCATGTTTTTATCACAAACTATCAGAATTTGGAATCTGTGCTGTGTTACTTGAAATATTTTTAGAACCTATGAAAAATATTATTTTATAATTTTTCTACATGTTAAACCCCAGAACTGAAAAAGGGTGTACTTTGTTTTTGATACAGATGCACCGATCCTCATTTCGTACTTCCGATACTGTTTAGTGTCGGCCGATACCGATCCGGTACAGAAACGCAGTGCTGAATTGACTTAAGGTGTTAAACACAAATATAAAAGTTATGAATTATGCATTTATTTGAGAACTCTGTATCAGTGCAGGACTTTTGGTCAAACATGTAAAAACAACACAACTCTAACTTTAAGTCAAGAATAATTAGGAGTATAACAGCGAATGCTAATTAAATTATAAGAGAAACTAAAACAGACATAAATGATAGGTTGACTACCTTGATCAAACATGTAAAAATAAACTGCAATAAACCTTTCAAATGGTTCAGAAACACCAACTAGGAATTATAAATGTGATGTAGAATAAATAATAAAGTGTAGCATCAGACTAAACAGATCTGCCCATATGGATCAGGTACATTGCCACTGATAAGAATAGGTTGTTTTTCAATACAGGGACTGATACAGATGTCAATATCGGATTGGTGGATTTCTAGCTTTTAACATGCACACTAAACTTGGCTGGAGATGAATTTGTGCCTCCTGTTTTTGTCTCTTTTTGACGTCGTTCAGCCTCTCAGGATCACTGGGATGAGAGCATACACCCATGAAGTGGATCAGAGGGAAGTGATTCTGGACATGAACATCGAGTCAGTGAAATTAAACTTAATTTAGATTCACAGTGAGCTCTGTAATGTCTAATCAGCTGTGTTTTCCTGCACAGTTACGACAGTGATGTGGACATCGACGCGGATGTGAACGCAGCCATCACAGTTGGCATTAAAGGACTGAAGGTTGGTGTTCATGTTTCATTTCTGCTTCTTCTGTTTATGTTGACTGCTGCTGTAAAACTCTCCTGACTCTTCCAGTTCCAAGGAATGCTCAGAGTCATCTTAGAGCCTTTGATTAGTCAGGCGCCGCTGGTGGGAGGAGTCACCTTTTTCTTCATTCGCCGCCCTGTAAGTCCACACACACACATATTTATCTGACTAGTAAAGCAGCAGCTGTAAGATCAGAACTCATGTTTTCATCCTCAGACTCTGCAGATCAACTGGACCGGGATGACCAATTTGTTGGACAGTCCTGCGTTTAGGTCTGACTGATGGAGTCTTCTTATTCACTCACACCTGTTGAGGTTTAGACGTCCTCTTTAATCTGATCTGTCCTCTTTCCAGCTCCCTGTCTGAGGAGGCCATTATGGAAATCATTGCGTCCCTCATGGTTTTGCCAAACCGCATGTGCATTCCTCTGATTGACCAACTCAAAGTAGACGAGATGAGATTTCCTCTTCCTAGGGTGTGTATGAGATAAAACCTGAAGAGCGACTGACACTTTAAATCTGTCAAACTCGTCTAGACTCTGAATTTCCTCAAAGGACTGATTATGCCAGAATGTATTGATAAAATCCAATCAGAAACTGATAAAATATTAATAAATGGCTGTATCCTCATTCAATAAGTACCTCTTAATACAAAGTATTGAACATCTCCTCACATTGATCAGTCCCCCCAGGAACACTCAAATAACACATCCTAGATCTGAATGAATGAAATATTCTCATTGAATACTTTGTTCGGTACAAAGTTGAATGTGCTGACAACAAAATCACACAAAAATCATCAATGGAAATCAAATTTATTAACCAATGGAGGCCTGGATTTGGAGCCACACACAAAATTAAAGTGAAATGTTCCCTTTATTTTTTTGAGCAGTGTATATATATATATATATATATATATATATATATATATATATGCAACCAAAATCACTGATTGTGGTGTTAATTTAGAAATATCTGTAGGAAGTTTTGCAATCATTATGCTTATGTATGCAGTAAATGTGACTTTTTCTTACTTGTCTCGTTGATCACTATGGAAGAGAATTGGGGCCACTGAGAAAATAGGAAAAAATCTGACTTTGAGAAAAAAGTCAGGATTTTCTGAAAACAATCAGAATTCTGAGAGAAAAAAAATCTGAATTTCAAAGAATAAAATCAGAATTAAGAAAAAATTTTAATTCTGAGAAAGAAACTGAATTCTGAGGAAAAAAATCTGAATTCTCAGATTTCAGATTGAGAAATCTAAATCTGGATTTCAGATTGAGAAATCTAAATCTGGATTTCAGATTTCTTGGGTCCATAATCTCATAATTATGAACCTGAATTATGAGATTATAAGACTATAATTTAAAATCAAGTATGGCAGTATAGTAGAAGATATACTGCCACCTGCAGGTGGGAGTCAATATCATTTATACCCTATGTTTTTGATAAATTTTGCAATAAACTCACAATTATGCTCTAATGTCAAAAAGTTAAGGGATCTGTTGATTGTGTGTAAATTTTCAAGATGGTGAGATCATGAAAAACTGGAGTGTCTGATGTAATTTGGCAGTAAACGGATAAAAACCATTTTAATTTGATTGAGAATTATGTTGAAGGTTCTGCTTCTGTGTTAATCTGAAGTTTGGAGGACAGGAGTTTAATCCAAAAAGTTCTGATGTGAAAGCTCCTGACTGCTGCCCCCTACAGGGCGTGGTCAGGGTCCACGTGTTGGAGGCCAAGGACCTGGTGGCCAAGGACACCTACATGATGGGCATGGTGAAAGGCAAGTCGGACCCGTACGTCACGCTCCGAGTCGGCAACCGACACTTCAAAACCAAAACCATCAAAGAAAGCCTGGCTCCGAAATGGAATGAGGTTTATGAGGTTGGTAGCAAAACGTCTCATCTGATGGTTTTTTGAGGTATTATGCCATCATTCCATCTGTACTGAAATGTACACGACTAATTAGCATTTTCCTTTTTGTGTGCGCTTTGTTAAACGGCCACCCACTCTCCTTTGCTCACCTCTCCGCCCATTAGGATCTAAAGCTTAATTACAATCACACATTTCTTTCTTGAAAAATTTACTCAACCTTACAGTCTCTGAAATTCTGAACAGAAAAACCTTTTCTTTGCAGTTTGTTGTTCACGAGGCGCCTGGACAGGAGCTGGAGATAGAGCTGTTTGACGAGGACAGAGATAAAGATGATTTTCTGGGAAAGTAAGAGCCAGTCTTACAGAAGTGTGTCTCTGGATACGTTTATAAAATGGGGGGCCCAAAGTCGGTCCTGGAGGGCCGGGATCCTGCATGTTTATTTTTCTCCCTGGTGGTAGTAACAGCCTCCTCAGCAAGTCATTGGTCTTCTTAGGCCTCTAATGAGCCATCATTGGATCCAGGTGTGTTAAACCAGGGAGCGAACTAAAACACGCAGGATGCCGGGCCTCCAGGACCCACTTTGGACACCCCTGGTTTATGACATTAGCATATTTGTAGAAACACCTCCTTGTTCTCAACATGGATATTTTGTGATTAAGATTACAGTAAGACATCTGTTAAATTTTCTTGACCTCAGTGGTGTGGAACAAAAGCGAAGCAGGCGGTTAATGCGACGTGTGTGTTTAAATCCTGGCCCTGATTTAATTTTTGCATGCGTTGCCATGGTTACGTGGCATGTAGGTTTTCATGACTCATGTTGTCATGCCACATAAGAGTCTGGTTTTGGCTATGAATAACTATAAAAGCGACCAGAGTTGAACTGTCGACAGAAATCTTCAGGAACCTGTAATTCCAAGGTTCCTTCTACAGAATTCTGAATAAACCAGGAAGAAGAATCAATATTAGGATTATTGTGGTACAGAAATATATGTCTTTTGCATTCCTTGTTCATGTGTGTGATTTTATACTTCTATCATGTTCGAAATAAATAAATAAATATGTCTGTGCTTTAGATATAACCTGGATTTTGGAGAAGTGAAACGGGAGAAAGAAATGGATCAGGTGAGAAAATCCAGAATAGTTAGTACACTGCAAAAATACAAAATCTTACCAAGTATTTTTTTGTCTAGCTCCTAAATATTAAAAAATGTTATCAAAAATGACACATTTGGCATCAATTATGAACTTAAAACAAGCTTATATTTTACTGAAGAGTTATTTGTAGACCAAATATAAAACTTTTTTGCAGTGCAACAATCCAAAGGTTAAATTTTAAACTTTGTTTCTTTTAACCACCGCTCGTGTTGTTGAAGTGGTTTCATCTGGAAGGGGTTAATAGCGGAGATATTCACCTGAAGCTGCAGTGGCTCTCCCTGAGAACCGAATCCTCTCTGCTGAACGAGGTACGGCAGCCTGGCAGGGACATTTCTGTCAGATTAGGGCTCACTCGGTAACATCAGGGCTGTGAGTAACGTCCCGTCTTTTTCCCAGTCCAACGCCGGCCTGTCCTGCGCGATGCTCGCTGTTTATCTGGACAACGCTTCCAACCTTCCAGTAAGACGCCTGGATCTGATTCTGTTCATCTTCCATTGATTTATGACAATAAGTTGAGTTTTTACAGGGTTTTTTTATGTTGTCTGCAGAAAGACCAAAAGGAGTTAACCGTACATCACAAACATGGCAAACACAGCAAAGAGGCACGGGTAGGACCAAAGCTTCATCTCATTCTTCTGTGTGTTTCTGTTGTACGTGTCAGCCAGGACTGGACTTAGGAAAAAAAAAAAAATCATTTTTTTGGGGCCCCCCAGATGTTGACGCCCTGATCAAGTGCCCATGTTAGCCTGAACTAGCCTGAAAAAGGTTTCAGTTCAGTTTAGATCAGAAAACTTAGTATTAATGGTTTGGATTAATGGAAGTTATGAAAATAAATTCATAAAATTAGCAGAATAAAGATGCAGTACTTCCAGAAAAAGTTGTTAAATTATGAGAAAAAAAAGTCGTTTTTATGACATAAAAGATTTAATAGAGTTATTAAGATCTGACAGAAATAACTCAATAAACTCAGTCGTTTGAGTTTTGCTACTGATTATAATTTAATGCTGATGTGTTCAAAGATAAAGTATTTCCTTATTTGTAAAATTGACACAAAAGTGTAACTTCATAAAATGCTCAACATTCCTCATTTAAATTTTTATATATTGTTGTAAAAGTTTTCATAAAATTACTAATTCTTTATCTTACTATTGATGTTTTTTTCTTGTAATTGGAGTTTATCCTTGTATAATTTCGACTTTATACTCCTTATATTTTGATTAGTTTTGTTTTTATGACTTTTTTTTCTTGTATTATGATTTTTGTTTGCAACTCCTTGTAATATTATGACTTTTCTCATAGCATTCTGACTTTAAATTATACATTTTGTCGTACCACTTTATTCCTGTATTATTTTCACTTTTTTTTTCTCATATTATTACAACTTTTTCTCATATTATGACTTTTTTTGTCTTACAATTTTATTCTTGTAATATGATGACTTTTTTTATCATTTTTTTCAGAGTTCTTTTTATACATTTTTATCATGCTAGTTTATTCTTGTAATATTTTGACTGTTGACTTTTTTTTGTTAACCTGGCCTCAGTCGTTGTTAGGAACTCTGATTTAAAGGTGAAGTAAATATTTTTGGGATTGTAGGGAATATTTGCCGTTTTATTTTTATTAGCAGACTCCAAAATATTTGAAGTCTGAATATTCTTTACAAACTGCTGAAAACACTCTTTACATAGTTTGTATCAAACACGACTGAAAATGCTGCTGGCTTTCTCTTGTTTTTACCTGTGTTGCCATGGTTACGCTCCACCTCATAATGAAGTGAGCCTTAGTCACGCAGGTTGAAGGAGTGCCTCTCTTCTCGGTGAATTATCTGAAAACTTTCCAGTATTTTGTGCCAGAGGTCGTGGGGTCAACCCTTCGAAGCGGGATTTGACCTCGGCGTTGTGATCTTTGGCCCAACGGCTCGGCCAGATCAGATAGTGTCTGCGTTGGTCCCGCTGCGCACAGCTGGTTTTTCCTGTTTGCTTGGTATTTAATCAGCTGATCTGGAGGGAGTTCAGTCTATTTTTAGCTGTTTTCTGGGTGGAAACGGCTACAAAAAAATCTATTATTCTGTAGAGTTACAAGATTGAAGATTTCTTTTGTATATTCCATTTTTCCATTTCATTTTATACAATACTCAGGAAGTATTTATTTGTTTTTGTTGGAAAAATTTTATTTTTCCAACTTCTAGTACTTCTTACTTTTGCTTCAGCGAATGAAAACAAACATGCTTTAACCAAAAATTCACCAAAGATGCACACCTGCAGTTTTTGTTGAAGTTTACTAATTTTATGTTGAAAGAAAAATGTTTTTATTTTCTAATGAAGTTATTTGTATAAATTATTTTCATTTTGACCTTTTAAAATGCCAACATTTTTCACATAGCTTTATATTTTAGTCCATCTGATGATGTAATTATTAAATTGATCAGTTACTCTTACCTGAGTAACTTCTGATAACTTTTGATCCACTGCAGGAACTTTGGTGAATGAAGAAAAAAACATTTTCACCAGACACACACCTGCAGTTTTTATTGGTCCATAAGTTTGTAGCACCTGCAGTAGCCGCTGAGCGCCCTCTGCTGGACAAAACAGGGACTTCAAACATAATAATTTTTTTGATTTTTCTGGAATGTTAAAAATGAAATTTAACCGGCAGCAGCGTTCCAGAGGGATGATCTTTGGAGTAAATGCCTGGCGTTGGGAGGCGTGGCTGCGCTGGGGAATTTACCGACTTCTTGTCTGGTTTGTTTTCAGCTCACCAAGAAGAATGTGGGCCCCAACTCCTACGTGGAATTTACTCTTGATAAGGATGTTCAGAAGAGCAAAGTAGGAATCTGCACACATTTTCTAGTTAACTTACCTACTTATCAATGTTTTATGTTGGCTGTTTGTGTTTAATTGTTTTCCAACCTGCCACTGTGTTTTACAGGTTGCATATGCGAGTAAAAACCCAGTGTGGGAGCAGGGCTTCAACTTCTTTGTTCAGAACGTAAAAACTCAGGAGCTCACACTTCAGGTCAGTCAGGAAACACCCAGAGCTGCTGGCATGCTGGGGAAATTTACTTACCTGCAGAGTTCTGCTGTTTTTGTTTGTTTTGTCCCACTTAAATATTTGAGATCATCAAACACAAATTAAATAAATATAAAAAAATCGGTTTTATTAAGAGGAAAAGGTTACATTAGCATATTAAGGCCATTGTAGATGGGGGAGAAAAAGAGTAAATTTCCACCAAAAAATCTCAGAAATTCTTTAGGAAAAAATAGGAAAAAACACAGAATTTTAGACTTCTGTGTTTCAGAAGTCTAAAATTTTCAACTTTTGTAACACACAAGATTTTCAAGTTGTTGTTTTTTTTTTGCCTTGAAAATTTCTGAAGTCAAACTCAGGATTTCAAAGGGTTTTTTTCTAATATATTTTCCACTTTTTAAACTCAGAAAATTTCCTAAAGTCAAAAATTTTAGACTTTTAAAACTTTGAAAATTTCTAAAAGCTGAAAATTTCCGACTTTTGAAATTGATATTTGATATCAATCTCAAAATTTCTGTTTTTTTTTAAATATATATATATAAAACATTTTCAACTTTTCAAATTCTGAAAATTTCCAGAAGTCAAAAATTTTCAAATGTTGAAACTCGTAAATTTCTGGGGGGTTTTCCTCTGAAATTTCAGACATTAACCTAAAAACGAGTTTTGTTGTTTTTTGTCAGAAAAAGTTCAGCTTTTCAAACTTCAAAATTTCTATGTTATTTTCTAGAAATTGTCTGAGCTTATCTCAAAATTTCAGAGTTTTATGGTGGAAATTTACTCCCTTTGTGCTACAACGGCCCTAAGAAAACTTCCATACAAATCTGGCACCTGAGCAACAAGCAACGCTGCTTCTCTCGGCCCACATGGGGTTAATTATGCTTCATAAAACGGACTTATTTGCCAAAGCAGTTCAAGGCCAGTGTAGCATCTCAATGCTGAGCATATAGGAAAATGATCAGTTTATTGAAAAGATCAACCAATTTAATTTAACTTATTAATTGATAACTTGCATTCCTGCTTGGTTTAGGTCAAAGACCACGAGAAGAAATATGTCCTCGGTTCTCTCAACATTCCCATTCTTCGCCTCTTCAACATCTCCTCCATGTGTCTGGACCAGAACTTCCCGCTGGAGCGCTCCGGACCCGACAGCCAGATCAAACTGAAGGTCACTCTCAGAGTGAGTTTTTTCTGTTTTTTCCAGAAATGTATTTTTCTAGCAATTTTCTACTTTTGGCACTCAGATATTTCTGATTTTTAATCTAAAAAAAATCAGATTTTGTTTTAGCAAATGTTTGACTTTTCAAACTCAGAAATGTAAAAACAATTATAGAAAACTGCTGAGATTAAACTCAAAATTAATTTTCTTCCAGCAATTTTTTTGACATTTCAATATCAGGAAGTTCCTTTTTTTTCTAGAAAAAAAAAATTCTGAAATTTTTTTTGGCAAATTTTAGACTTTTCGAAATCAAAATTTCAGTTTTGTTTGTTTTTCTTTGGAATTGCTTTACTTTTTGAAGTCATAAATTTCCAAAAAAATATAAGAACATTTCTTAGATTAACCACTAAATGTCTGAGCTTTTTTCTAGCACAATTTTGACTTAAAAAAAAAAATCAAAATTAATTAATTTTTTTTCTACCAGCAATGTGTACCGTCATAATTAAATTTTGAAATAGGAGGAGAAATTAACATCATCTCAAGAACATAGATTAAATACACCCTCAGTCTTTGCAAAAGAAACAGTATTATAGGACAGTGATGTATGTTTTTCTGTAATAAAGAGATAAATCTTCGTCTGAGGCGCCTGTGACTCGATCCATCTGGGACAGATCCAAAATCAACTGTTGAAAAACCAGAATGTTAAAATGCAAAAACAAATAAAGATGTTTAACTGATCACAGATTCTTACTGAGGAACGGCCACCGCCTAAAATCCCCGTCAGTTCTCCATCAAACGTCAAACAGCAGAACCGGCAGGTGAAAGCAGGAGGAAACGCTGCGGCTGCCACACCTGCTGCCTCCGCCGCCGCCGCCACCACTGCGGCCGCCACACCGGCTCCCTCCAGCGGCGCGCCTGTGGCTTCCTCTCCGGGTCTGCCGGGAGTCCCGCTGGACGGGACGAACAAGGCAGCTTCACCTCAGCCGCGGCGCAACTCCTTCCTGGCTTCTGAAACCAGCAAACCCTCCAACCCAAACATGCGTCGGTACGATTCCCACAGCCTGCTGTCGGAGAACTCCATCGCCTCGTCGCGCTTCGACCTCACAGACGGAGCGTCCTTTCCACAGTGAGTGGAGACGTTTTTCTCCTTCTGAAACCTGTAATGCCGGCCGGGTTCCGACCTGGTACTGGCCTGGTACCGGCCTGGTACCGGCTGGGTACTGTGGTATGACAGCACATTAGATAGGAAAAAGTTACATTTCTGCCAAAACACAGAGACTTTGAGATGAAATTTCCTAGAAAAAACAAGGAGATTTCTGAGTTTGAAAAGTCAAAAATGTTCACATTTTGGAAATTTCCAAAAGTCAGAAATTTTTAAAGATTTTTCTCAAAAATTTCAGACTTTTTTAGCAACTTTGAGATGTATGAAATTCAGAAATTTCAAATTTTTTAAATTTATTTATTTATTCTTTTTTTATTATTATTATTTTAATCTCAGACATTTTTCATTTTTGGAAATTTTTTGAGTTTCAACAGACCGAAGCTCCAAATGTCAAAATTACAAAAAGTCCAAAATTATTGACTTTTTGATTTTCTAGAAAAAAAAACATGGAAAATTCTGAGATTGATTTAAATATTTCTGAACTTTTCTTAGCAAATTTTCAAACTCAAAAAATTTGTTTTTCCTAGAAAATTTGAGAGATTTTGGCAGAAGTTTCCTTTCCTCTTAATGTAGGAAGCTGTGAAAACGTAACTTTTTGTTGTGTTTTAACCCTTGCAGGGCCATCAGGGACCATCAGGGCTCGTTTGGGGAGATCAACCTGACTGTTCGCTACGCTACCATGAGGAACAAACTCATGGTCCTGGTTCATGCCTGCAGGTTTGTTACAGAATTCATCCTTTTATGATTCTCCAGCATCAACATCATTTATTGGTATTATTGACCTTTTGCACCTGATCACGTTGAGGCGCCATGACGGATGTCGGAACAGAGCGACATCCATTGCTTGTTTTGACATCCGTCTTAGGTAGAGAGTCGATACAAACCCTCAGGATTTGAAAACTGAAATGTTTCCCTGCAGAAACCTGTTTCCCTGCAGCGACAGCGGCACGGACTCCTACGTCCGCATATATCTCCTCCCAGACAACTCCTGGAGACACCGCAAGAAGACGCACGTCAAGAGGAAGACAGTCAAGCCTGTTTTTGAAGAAAAGTAAGACAACTCAGTCATCCTGTGAAGCACAGATTAATAATCTGAAACAGAAAATCATGAAGTTTCTCCTTTTTTTTAATATAGGTTTGAGTTTGACGTGTCGCTGGAAGACGCTCAAACCAGGCAGTTGGACGTGTCTGTCAAAAATAACAAGATGTTCCGAAAAAGGGAGAGAACAGACATTGGAATGGTACTTTGGATTTGGTTTACAAATAATTAATTCATAACCTAATGGCTTAAAATTTGGCACATCTTTCTTTGATTTTGCATTTTGAAACACTGGAGTTTAATATTCTGCTGTTTTCAACAGTTGATGTTGGATCTCTCACAGATCGATCTAGTCAAAGGCGCCTCGGACTGGTATGGAGCAAAATTCATCTCTTTTTGTTGCTCACATGTTGCATCAACAGAAAAACATACAATATTGTCATATAATGTAGTTTCTATTGCAAAATTGATCCTAAAACTGAAATTAGGAGGTTAATTTCTCCTTCTGTTACCGGTTTTGGATTACAACCAGGGTCATTGCAAATAGAAAAAAATTAAGAAAAGTGTATTTAAATAAAATCAATTTCCACCAGTAAACTCAGAAATATTTTAGGAAAAACTTGGAAATTTCAGTTTCAAAAGTAAAAAATTTAGCTAGAAAATTTTCTGAAATTTTGAGACTAATCTCAAATTTTCCTAGTAAAAAACTGAGTTTAAAAAGTTAATGGAAAAACATCAGAAATGTTTAGATTGATCTCAGAAATTATCTAGAAAAAATTGTAAATTTCTGAGTTGGAAATTTTCAAGTTATTTTCTAGAGTAATTCTGAGATTAATCTCACTTTCTGAGATTTTTCTAGCAAATGTTTGACTCTTCAAACTCAGTTTTTTTTTCTAGAAACGTTCTGAGATTAATCTTAAAATTTCAGATTTTTACTTTTTGCAATTTTTCAACTTTTGGAGGTCATAAATTTCTAAAAATTTTAGATTAATCTCAAAAGGTTTTTTGCTGAAATGTACTCCTTACTCTTTTGTTTTCTTTTTAAACAAAGATATAACAAGGTACAACTAACTCGAACCTGGATGAAAATATCTTACAATATTTTGAATATTTTTAGATTTAGTTCCCATAATTTTAGAACATTCTCCCTCTGCTGTGCCCTGATTGATGGTTTGGTTGCTCTACTGAAACCTGCTTGTGGAATAAACCTATTTTGGTCCATAATGACATTTTATTTTTCTGTCTTTTTAAGGTTTGAACTTACAATACCTGGACTGTCGAGATCGACGAGGCAGAGTCACTTTTAGAGGAAGTGACTGTTTTCCAGCAGCTTCTAAAACTCTTATTTTGAAACTCTGTTGAGGTGACGTTGTCTCTTCCCTGAATGTTGCGGCGCCAAGCGAATGTGCAAATATTTTGTTCTGTATTATGAGCAGCTTGGGCTGTAATGATAAAGCTATTTGTATCATTTTATTGAAAATATATTTAAAAAATGCTGATTCATTCCACAGAGGCCAAAACAATTTGTTTTTTCACTTCATCTGTGCTGGAGTTGGAAATAATCCAAATGAGAAACAACTTAAAAATGAAAATATTTGTTGTACTGAAGTCAAGAGAATCATTTTAAATTGAGGAAATTTCAAAATATTTGCTGAATTTTAGAAAGTGTCCATGCAGTCGGGTCGTTTTTCTGAAGTTTTGGGTAGAAAACTGAGAGCGAATCACAGGAGGAGCCGAGAGCTTTTAATGTTTTAGAAAGTTTTTAAACATGTTCTCTTTTTCTCTAGTTTTTCCACAAACCGCATTTCTTGTTGAATAATTTCTGTCATCCAAGTGTTTCACTTTAACACATTTTTACATTATAAAGTTCCAAAATTAAGTTTTATTTAAACAGTCACATTTATTGGTTGAAAACGTCAGCTTTGAGGCTAACAACTGACTCATAATAAATACCATAAATCATCTTAGGATTTCTCTGAGAAATTTATGCACTAATTTCTTTTAAAGTTTTTCTGTTATTTTTAAGTTACAAAGGAGGATTGTTTCCAAGTTTGTTGGTGAAGTAAAACTGAATTTTGTTTTCAGATATTTATTAAAAATAAACCTATTCAAACAGACACACTGTGGTATTATTTGTTTTTACTGTGAAATTATGACTCTTCATGTTAAAGTTCATGAAATAATTTTTTTTTTACATTTTTAAAATATGAGTGATATTTTTACTACGAGGTTGAATGAGGCTGATAGATGAAACATTTCCACTAAAAACAAACTCCTGCTGAAAAAACATTCAGAAATTTGACATTAACCTCCAGAAAATATATGAAAAACACTTTTCAAAACAAAAAAAGAAAAGTTGAATATTTGCAAGGAAAAACAGATTTTGTGATTAATTTAAATTCCACATTTTTTTCTTGTAAATGTTTAGCTTTTGAAACTTCCACATTTTTCTCAAACTTCTGACAATCACTGTTTTTAGTTTATTGGTGGAAATTTACTCCTCCTATTAGAGCCATTGTAGACAGGAAAAAGGAGTAAATTTTCACCAAAAAATAACAGAAGATTTGAGATTAATCTCAAGAAACGTTCTAGAAAAAGTGTAGTTGAAAGTCAGAACATTTACAGGAGTAAAAAATGTTCAACTTTTGAGACTTTTTTTTTCATTTAGAAAATTTTTTAATTCAATCTCAAATTTTCTGTTTTTGGGTGGATTTTTTTCCCCCCACAATACGTCTCTTTTTGTTGTACTCTTTTTATACATACAGGCCCACAAAAATTGAAAATATTTATGTCAGTAACTCCATCACCTATTAAAAAACTTACATTGAATGAAAACAGGATATTTAAAATTAGAATATTAAAACAGACCAATAAAAACGTATTTTTAAAAACAGAAGTGTTTTTTATTGCATTCGCTAAATAACAGAACGGAAACGATCAATGTAAATATGGGGGCAATGTAAACAGGAACGTTTGAAGTTGAGTCAAGTTTCTCTTACGTCGTTGTTTTAATGCAATCAGGCACCTTTTGGCTTCACAATTTATCTTAAATCGACCCAGTTGGTTCCGATAGAAATGAGGTTCCGTTTTATTTGTTTTTTATTTTGTAAAGAAGTACAGAAAAGGTTTTAAAAAGCCGTTTATCAGTGGGAGAAATGCATCTGTGCTCATAAATCTCAGTCCCCGCTGCGCTCAGGTGTTTCCGCGTCGCCTAGCAACCGCCCTGGCAACGGAATAAATGTTTCTGTTGATCGCAGAAAGTTTTTAACTTAAACAATGAGTTTAAAAAGGAAGAAACCTGATTTTGCAGATAACCCAGATGTTTATGTACATGCTCCAGATGTACAAGTAAGTGGGAGAAAACTGAATTATTAAGAAAATGTTTTTTTCCCCAAGTTCATGCGATTCTGACGCTAAACAAGCAGTTTGACGTTATTTTTATGTCCCAATATTACATATCTTTGCTATGTTTTTGTAATTTGCTGTATTAATTTAAAAAAAAGAAAAGTTATTCACTAATATTCGTTGCTTAGTCCGGCAGCCAGGAGCCGTGGATTGAAGCAAAGCCTTCATTTTCCCTGTTTGAAGGCACGAATGAAACGACCGAAGCAGCACCTCCGGAAGGTAAATAAAATATAATTATAATTTCTCTAGCTTCGTATGAGATTGTTGGTGCATTTAGCTACACTGTTTGGCTGCAGGAGATGGAGCTGACAGCAGACCCAGCGGAACCACCAGCAAAGCTTTAATTGGGCTTTACCACAAACCTTTACCGATGAGGCTGCGCAGCTCCAGGGCGAACCGGGCGGATCAGAGGGAGCAGGACCGGAAACTGACAGAAAGTGTCGTGGAAACTTTGGGGTGAGCTTTCATCAGGCTCCCATAAAAAGATCTCCCATTACTTCTACTCCATACTACGGAGGAGGATTATAACGAATAAGAATATTTTTATTATGATGGATAATGTAATGGTGAAATTTTTCTAAGATTTCTGATTTTTATTTCAAAATTCTCTGTTTTCTTTCAGGATTTTCACTTTTTCTCAGAATTAAATTTTTCTGTCTATATTCCGACTTGCATCTCAAATTTATTTTTCTCTGAATGTATTTTTCTCAGAATTTTGATTTTTTTTTCCCTCAGAATTCTAACTTTAATATCAGAATTAATTTTTTTCCCCAGAATTCCACATTTAATTTTAGAATTAGTATTTTTCTCTCAGAATGATTATTTCTCAGAATTTTGACTTTTTTCCTCTAGATTCCAACTTTAATCTCTGATTCCTTTTTCTCTAATTTTTTTTGGGAAATTTTGACTTTTTCCTCAGAATTCAGACTTTAATCTCAGAATTCTAATTCTGTCAAAATCCAAATAAATTTCCAAATATTCTTGGGTGTATGTCAGTTAAGTAGTTAGCAAATGAAACTTATTACCCAGCTATTCCTTCCTTCTTATAGGGTTTGTAAATCTGCACTTTATACAAAACTGAAAGCCCCAAATGCATTTGGTAGATTTTTGTTTAAAGACTGTGTTTGCTTGATGGTGCAGAAACAATTTAAGCAATTCTAAATCTGAGGGAAAAAAAGTCAAATTAAATTTTTTCAGTGGCCCTAATCCTCTTCCATTGCATTTCTAGTATATAACAAGTTAATCACACCTCCAGTTTGTTAAATATGCCAATAATTAAATCATGTTGTCTGATTTCAGCCAGCGGGTTGCTGAGGGCGGCTCCACAGAAACTGGATCCTTCAGATTTACAGACGATGCCAAACGTGAATTGGTAAAAAATATATATATGTGTGTGTGTGTGTGTGTGTGTGTGTGTGTGTGTGTGTGTGTGTGTGTACACACCGTATTTTCCTCAATATAAG
>NW_006799986.1:1888771-1900748 GCF_000485575.1 Poecilia formosa | reverse complement strand
ATATATATATATATATACACACACACACACACACACACACACTGATATATCCTATATCAGTGTACCTGCTCTGCTTGTGCCATCAGTGGAAAAAATACCGAAGCTAACATCTGCAGTTTTCCTTATCTCTGCTCTTCAGCCAATCAGCATGAAGGAAAGTGCTTCTCCTGGATTGGCTGATTTATAAACATCAGCCAATAGTGTGTCAAGGAGCATTGTCATTAAAGCTGCTTACTTTGGATATAACACATTTTCTGGACGATAAATTGTCCCAGATAAATAATGACGTTGTTTTGAGACCATTTTCAGGCAGAATAATGGAGAGAAGACATAAATCGATATAAACGTGTTAATTTAACTGGCAGATTATTTCAGTTAATAATCTGCCAGTTAAATTCCCTTGTTTCATTAATAACAAGGGAAAGATATCTTTCCCTTGTTATTAATGACATAATCTACCAATGTTTTTTTGTAAATATTAAGGAGTTACTTATTTAAAATAGCCCTTATATTTTGCTGAAAAGTTACTTAAGTCAGTTTTGTCTTCTTTCATTTGCACTAGAAACCAGACCAAAAAAAGGTCAGATTTTGTGTTTTTGCAGTGTAATTGAGACCGACTGCATCTGTTTTTGTCTTCCAATTTCTGATATAAATCATCGAAATGAAAATTATTAAGCTTGTTTTAATCTATCATACGATTTATTGAATTATTGCGACAGGTTTAGATATTTTTTGAGTTATTTTTATTCTCAATGAACAAACATGTAAACTAACTCTTCCTAAGTTCTCTGTGTGCTCCTGAACGCTGCGCTGTGTCCTGCCAGATGTTTAACTACTACATCCAGAGGGGCATCGGCCTGGTGAACCTGGCACGTCTGCAGGACTCCTGGATGGACAACATCCATGCACTGATCCCCTCCAAGCTGAGGCGCCTGAACACATTGCTGGAGGAGCTGGATGACGAGACCAAGGCAGAATATCTGCAGAGCATCAGGGCTGCAATCCGTACGAACCCAATTATTTCCAGAAATAATGTAAATGAATGACAGGGGTTCGTTGATCCTCTCAGATTCATATGGATGAATCTGGATGAATGGCTGAATGTGTTTTGATTATAATCCATTAAGAAAAATCATGATTTTGTTTTTAAGTAGTGATTTAATGTCTGCTGTGTTTGACTGCAGTAACCAAAACCCTCCAGGATCAGAGTGGAAAGGAGGCGGGAGCCGAGGAGGAGCTGCCATCTCACAGACTGGAGTCAGTCCCTTCAACCTCCTAAGATGCTAATCAGATATTTAGTTTGTATCTAAATACTGAGCAAGAAAGTGAAATATTTAGCTTAGATTATGTTGTGCAAAGTGAGGAAAAACTGTTTCAAGACCCAAAGAACCAGAGAAAGAATATATTCTTAATCAGTGTTTATTCGAATCTCTGCTCACTGATGGCAGTCAGGAGAAAGAGCCTTGAGCAGAACAGCTTACAGTTTTGTAGGGAGAGTTTCATTCCTGTCACATAGTTTGATAATCTACTTGGTTACAGAACAGATAGTCAGCACACGTATCTTCTTTCACTAGGGGAGTCAAGCACGTCATAAGAATGCATAGAAGAAACAATTTAATAATTTTATTGGCCCGAGAAGTAGCTCCAGAAGATATTCTCATGAGCACGTGTGTCACACAAGAATCATAATACTGTTATGATCTGATTTAGTTAATAATCATAGTAAGCTTAAAATTTTCCACTACACTTACAAAATGCTACATAGCTTGACCTTGACTGCTTTCCGTTGCATTCAAACAACAAGAATAAACTGAAAACATTAGAAATGTGGTGATATTTGCATGAAAGTAAACGTATTTTCTCGACCGTCCCTCTGATGTCGTTCCCTGTCAGGATGAAAGTCGTGCCGAAGCCGTGGAATCGATCGTTTATCCAGGCGAGGAAGAAGATCAGCCTAAACCTTCACTGCGTCACCCGCCCTTTGCTGCAAGTGGTGCTTCTGTGGTACGACTTGTACAAGTAGGTACAGCAGAAGCAAACAGGATGCAGATATTCATGTAATGTCTCCTCACACAGTTATCTATGTGAGTTTCAAACTCTAAACAGTGGTGTTTTTGTCTAAATGAACCGCAGTTTTCTTAAAAAGTAACACAAAATCTAGCAGGTTTTGTGGTGGAGGCGGTGGCCCTCAGCATGCCACTGCCTCCACCGATCATGGCGGCTCTGGTGCAGCAGACTCTGTGTAATCGGCCTTTTCTTCACCAATCTGCTTTCAGAGACATCCGACTGATCGACGTGGCAGCGATCTGCTTCAATAAGAAGTTCATGGAGCTCTCTGAGTTTCAGCAGGTTGTTGCTAAACACATTGAGTTCTCCAAAAATTTCCTCCTGGAAAAGTAAGCAAGACTGACACAAAGTTAGATAATAACTCATCCAGCAGCAGTGAAATAAATCATTTCAAACATAAGGAAGAATGCAGCAGAGCTCCATGTTTACCCCGTATGTGGCCCCATCCGGCCCGCCATGGATTCTCATGCGGCTCTTTAGGTCGCTTTGTGCTTAACTGTGATTTTATTTTTCACCTGCATACTGCCAACTGTTTATAAGTTCATCTAGCTTATAAACAGTGTAAGTACTTTGCCAAATTACATCAATCAGCCCCTTCACTTTTTCACAGAAATTTCCAAGGTTTTTCTAGAAAATTTCTGAGATTCTGCTTTTGCTTACAAATTTTTGACTTTTCAGATTCTTTGAGATTAATCTCAGAAATTTTCCAAAAGAAAAACTTGAACATTTCTGTGTTTGAAAGGTTTTAAATTTGCAAAAAGAATTAGACATTTTTAGAATAATCTCAGAAAGTTTCTACGAAAAAACCTTGGGAATTTCAGTTTTCAGAGTTTCAAACATCGAACATTTTTGACATTTGAAACTCAGAAAAAGTTTAAATTAAAATGTGTTTGTTTTTGTGGAAAATTCAATTTTTCTTGCAAATTTTTGAGTTTTTGAGAGTAATCAGTAATTTAAAAATAACACGTAAATTTCTGAGTTTGAATGTTTGCATGTTTGATGCACAATTTTAAATGATTAACATGTTTTTTTTTGTTTGATTTTTTTTAGTTGGCTTTCTGACGTGCACAAGATTTTCTGTGTGCAAAATCTGCTGGTTTCTCTGAGCAAGAAAGGAAAACTCGAGTCTTTCTTAAACTCTGCAGCATCTCTGATGACGCTGCATCTGCAGAAACTGACGCTCAACTCATTGAGTGACTACACAAAACTCATTTCTATAAACATGGTACAATTTAACTTTTTATCTTTAGATTCTTTAATCTAAAGAATAAATGAAGCTGGTGAATTTAGTTTTAATTCCTGCCGTCTGTCACTCAGCATTCAGACAGAGCCAGAGGCACATCAGGCTTTATTCTGCATCTGGTCTTGGAAGACACTGAAATCAAGTTTGAGCCGGACTTCGCGACGTACGAGGAGGCGTTCATCAGCGTGTTTGAGCTCATGCTCAGTTCCACCAGCGATATTCCACGGGTCGAATCCACCCTGTTCCCCGAATGGGTAAGAATAAAACCACAAAGCCGGGTCAGTAAAACCTGATATGGTGGTTAGTTTTTACATACTGGAGCTGGATGATATAAGCATTTCATTATAGATAATTATTCATTTTATATTTATTTATTTATTTTTCATTTTTCATTTTGTCATAGACAATTCCGACAAAAAAAAAAGACAAATTGATGAACAATATTTACATTTGTCCAGAGAATGTATACAGTTTGTTTTGTTTTTTTTTTAGTTTCTCCAACATGTAAAGTGATTTCTATTTTAGAAAATATTTTATTTATTTCTGTTTTAAATATCCAAAGTACCTCCAAACTGGTGGTGGGACCTTTCCCATTTTATCTGCTGTTTTTACTCCGTCCCGTTGTTTTTTTTAAATATATTTTTAAGAAGTTATAAGGCACAGTTAAAAATCATAAAACTGCTGCTGTGCAAGTTATGCAACAGGTTGTTGCTAGGCAACCAAAGAGCGAGTGAATGAGTTGATTCCACCAGCTTAGCTAGCCGGGAGAGGTTTAGCAGCTAAAGCCTGTCCTGTACCTACATCCCCCAGAATGCCGTGCGGTTCTGGATCGGAGTTCAGTGAAATTACTAAATATTCTATCAGATTTATTATCTATTGATCTACATAGTTCTCATGTGTCTTTGCACTTCTGTGAACTTTGTAACTGACAGCCATCTTGGCAAGCAGTTGCTATGGAGTTGCTATGACAACAATAAAGCCACAAGCCTAGAATTAGCCTTGTTCCCATCTAACTTATAAACAGTGTAAGTACATTTCAATTTGATCACATTTTTTATAGTATTACACCTCTGTAATACTAAGATGAATATCAGTGATATTTACTATAGTACTTAATACTGAACTAGCAAAAATGAGCTTAGCTAATGTCGCTTTTATCTGCTTGCTAAGACGGACATGTAGCCCAGGTGTTGTTACATGTACTTCCTCTGCCAGTCACCAGAACCTTGTTACTCACACAAACAGTTCATACATCATATTGATCATGTGTCTAGCGTTATATATGTGATTGATTTATTGTCCAGTCCTACCTATTGATGTCAGGGGACAGTTTGAGTCTAGCCTGAGTTCTTCCCCAATTTCTTTCAGGAAGAATCCAATGTTGGGAAAACCTTGAGACCCATCATCCTTCCAGAGATCATCGAGGCCCAGCAGGAGGAAGTACGCCGAGCGTTCTGGGCTGAGACGGAAAGCCCCAAAGAGCACATCCACCTGTTCGACAAGTACGCCATGCTGGTGTCCAAGGAGGCGGAGGAGAAGGTCCAGAATTTCCTCAGTCAGCCGAAATCCTTCCAGGAAATCAAGGAGGAGGCCATCTACTACCAGGAGCTTGCTGATGAGATTCAGTACACATCATCCAAAGTAAGACCTGGAACATGAGCCGCCTTTTACTCAGTACATCACTGGCATCAGTCGTCCTGTTTGCAGCAAGTCAAAGTTTATCTACTGTGTCTTTTTAAAAATTGTCAATTGAGTTAGGTGAATATCTACTCAGTGATGGCACTTCTCACCTTTGGCATCCCCAAACACACTTAGGTTCCCCAAAGGATGCCAAAGCGGATTAAACGATGCACCTGTTTGGTCTGCTTTAATTCTATAAAGTCCAGTTTGTTTTAGGAGGTGTGAATGCTAATTGGACCAAAAACACAAACTCTAGTCCACCTATAAACCTAGGTATTGGCTTGGCTGAAATTAACTGTGGTGCGTTTCAAATGCATATGTGAACGGCAAGCGGACCAGAGACCGCTCCAAAAGCACGAGGTGGACTACAGCACAGGGCATTCTGGGTAAATACAACCAAAACAAATGCATTAGACCAGTGTTAGAGGTTAGTGTTAGAGGGCGAAATGGCTCGGGGTTTTTTTTTGTTTTTACCTAAGACAAAAGAGAAGTCCTACAAGCACTAAAATCTGATGTTACTCTATTTTTCTTTGCATTTATTGAAGCAGGAAGTTGTGCTCAGTGTCTTCTTCAGAGGTTTTTGTGTCATTTCCTCCAGTGTTTTTTTTTTTTTTTTTTTTTTTTTTTTGGTGCAGCGCTCCCACAGGCGAGGAACTGCAGCAAATGAAAATGTAACAAATGTTGCAGTTTTGCCTACCAGACTATCAGAGCTGAAAAAAACACTTAGGTCCAGTCTTTTTGTTATATTTTTTACCAATGGGATTTCTAAAAATTAAAAATATTCTCTGTTATGCTGATGATGTCCAGATCTACCTACCACCCACACCAAAAACCAAGTATTTTATCCAGCCTATATTTAACTGATCAAGTTGATTAATGCCTTAATCGCAGTAAGATAGAATAATTTTCATTAGGTGCAACCACACTGATCGTCTCTCTGGTCCTCTTTGTCCTTTTTTCCACATTTTTGTCTCTTTGCTGTCAAAACACGTTGATGTGACTTTGGATAGTGATTTTAAATTTGATTAGTCATTTTCTAGATTTTAAGTACAATCAAAGATTTTCTCCTTCTGAGGGACCCGAAAAGAGACATTAATGCTTTTAAATCTTCATGGCTTTATTATTTATTATTGTCCGACATCAGTGTCTGACCTCAACAATGATGTCCTAAACGAATGGTCAAATATTCCCAAAAACAAACTTCTAATCATTCTAGACACACTTCTTAGAAGAACTGAAGCAACATAGGCTTAATATTTAAAATGTGATTACGTTAAAGGTCATGTGTGTATAATGTGTGGTGATCCAATACTTTAGGCAACAGAGTGTGATTTTCATGTCCATCATTTAAAAAATGTAGCTTTAAAACTTTTTAGAAAAGCTAACAAAATGTATAATTGTCAATTTATCTGTCTAGAGATTCACTCTGGTCTTTGAGAACTGATTAATCATACTTTGGACTTCAGGTGGTGCGACTCGGCATGTTTGAGGTCCAGTCCCAGAAACTCCTCAGCTCTCTGGCCGAACGTGCGCTGGAGCTCAAGGAGAAACTGGCTATGCAGATGTTACAAGATCATCAGGAAATCAATGAAAGGTTTCTTGAAGGGCTTCACTGCTTTCCTGCTTCATCCTTTGTCTTTAAACACCAAATATTACCAAATATAGTTGGTCTAGTTTCTAGTGGAAACATCTTAGTACACTGGGAATTAAACAAAAGTAACTTACAAGTAACTTTTAAGCAAGACATGAGTTAGTTTCAAGTCAGTAATTCCTTAATATGAATTTTTAGAGAATTTGAAGCAGTGATGTTTCTGGTATCAGACACTTCCACCAGAATAACGGATCTTTTCTAACTGACAGGCTCTGCAAAGAGTTTGAGAAGATTTCAGAGATGGCCCTGAGTACGCCGCCTGACACTCTGAAAATGGTGGAGCTACAGGTGATTTTTTGTTTCCTGTCACACAGCAATAATTACACTGTCCTGTCAGTAAATTAAGCTTGAAGGATTTTTACTTAATAGTTTACCTTATGTCTGAATAGTGGCTTTTTAGCTTGTAAAAGTATACTTTATTTTGTTTTAATATTGTTTTTGAAGATTTTCATTTAAAGGGGAACTGTGACGCAAAATTTTCTTTTTGCATGTTTTTATGCTTCCGTTTGTGTTTCTTCTGCCTCTAAAAATATTCTAAGCACTTAAAAAAACACTCAGCTGCTTTTTAGCAATAGTGGCTGGAAAATGAGTCGTTTCAAAAACCTCCAGAAGGAAACAAATCAGAAGGCACTGCCCCGTTACCTAGCAACCACACAGAATTCCACCTGTTACCTAGCAACCCACACAGAATTCCACCTGTCACCTAGCAACCCACACAGAATTCCACCTGTCACCTAGCAACCCATACAGAATTCCACCTGTTACCTAGCCACCCATACATAATTCCACCTGTCACCTAGCAACCCATACAGAATTCCACCTGTCACCTAGCAACCCATACAGAATTCCACCTGTTACCTAGCAACCCATACATAATACCACCTGTCACCTAGCAACCCGTACAGAATTCCACCTGTCACCTAGCAACCCATACAGAATTCCACCTGTTACCTAGCAACCCATACAGAATTCCACCTGTTACCTAGCAACCCATACAGAATTCCACCTGTTACAACCCTAGCAAAGTCCAGTCAGTATGTTTGGTTTGCTGTATGCACCATACAATGGCTGCTGGAAAGGCCAAAGTGTTATGTTATTGACTTACCATCCAGAAACCACTTGTTGCATTCTTGTTGGCTGTGCAGGAGGTTCTACTAATGCTTTTCAGACGTGCAGTGGCATAACTGTGAAACTGTTTGCAGCCATGTAATCATTGAGTTGGGGGGCGTGGCCAGCAGCAGCTTACTTGCATTAAAGTGACAGAGTCCAAAAACAGCTAAAATCTCATTATCTAAGAATGATTCTTTGCCAAGAAATGTAATGAACATGTTTTGTTTAGACCATAGATCAATCCTAGCCCATTCAAGGAAGCATAAGAGGCCGTCTTTAACTAATTCTATGCTAGTGTCTCAAAACAGTAACAGAAATCTATCAGTTTGCTTTTAACGTCTGTACCTGTTAACTGTGCCGATGGTTCCCCTGCGTCTCTCTGCAGGCCTACGTCCAGAAGATCATAGAAACAGATATGCCTGTGCTGGAGCAGCGGCTGGCTGACTCCAACAAGCAGCTCTGCGACCTGATGGACTTTGTCACTCTGTCGCCGGAAGACCTGGAGCTCAACACCCGAACTGTCCACTGGTTCCAGCGCATGCCCGCCGTGTTTGAGGAACACCAGCAGATTATCGATGAGAAGACGGAGCTTTACCAGAACGCACTCAAGGTCTGCTTGAAGCTGAGGAGGGTTAATGATGGATTTACTGAAGGTGAAATGATAAAATGCTGTTTGGTTTAATTGTTGCAGCTGCAACGGGAGCGTTTCATGGACGAGCTGGTGGGCTACAACATGCAGATGAAGGAGTTTCTTAGTTATGGTGAGTTGGCGGATCTCAGCAAGTACCTGAAGAAAGCGCAGACGCTCAACGCCAGGCTGGACATGGCCAGTGACAAGGTGCAGTAGGACCAAGGATGGAGGTTTTATCCGTGTGTTTTTTCAACTTATCATTGCAAAAACACACATTTTTACATTTTTGTCTAGTTTTTACTGCAAATATCTTGAATGAGACTAAATTAAAAGTAAGTTTTCAGCAAGATATATCAGCTTATTTTATGTCAATAATCCTTGAATGGTGATAAAAAGAAGCAGATTTTGCTCCCTTATAGATGGGACAAATTTCTTCTAAGTGAAATAATCTGCCAATGGAACTTTTTAAATCAATATACTAGAATTACTGACTTAAAACAAGCTCTTACATCTTCTATAGAAGTTACTTGTAAGTTTTGTTTTATTTAAAGTGTACTAATATGTTTCCAGTAGAAACTAGACAAAATTACTGGGAAAGATTTGGTGTTTTTAGTGCAAGTGGATTCACATGCTTATATTTTTTTTACCACCAGAGGGCAGCATTGGATGTGAAACAGCGTTTTAATCATCTTTGTTTTCATTTGTCATCCCAAAATATACCAGAAATCCTTTTATTTATCAGTTTTGTCATTTTATTTTCTAAACGTTTAATCATTTCTGGTTTGTCCGTTTCCTTCGTCTCGCTCTGAGAAGATTAATGACCTCAACATGGAAGAGGAGGCCTTCGGCTGGCCCGTGTCCCAGTTTCCGCAGCGGAAACAGATCCAGGACGGGCTCACGCCGTTTCTGCGCCTGTACGAAACGTCGTTTGAATTCCTGCAGGACCATGACAAGTGGCTCCACGGGCCGCTGTCCGGGGTCCCTCCAGACAAGGTACCGAACGTACAAAGTAACGATCACATGACTTTAGTATTTTAATATTTTCAGCCCTAATAAAAACTGTTTTCCTGCAGGTGGAGGGCGATGTTGGGAACTACTGGCGCACGTTGTACAAGCTGGAAAAAGGTTTCTCTGAAGTTCCCAATGCCCTGAAGATAGCCAAGATCGTAAAGTCTAAAGTGGAGAGTTTCAAGGGGCACATCCCCATGGTGCAGGTAGAGACCGTAAAAAAACAGTTAATGCTCTGGTCAGGCACGTGCAGAGGGGACCTGGGGGGGCTTGTGCACCTGCCCCTTTTGCTCCTTGCCCCAAGTGCCCTTTTGGTTTGTTTGTTTGTTTATTTATTTATTTATTTATTTATTTAGGTATTATTTCCTAAGCCCTCTTCTGACACATAAGAACATGTACTAAAATTATTCGTTTTTTTGTTGGTTTTTTTTTTGTACAACATAATAAGCCCCCGTCACCTTGTTACCTTTGACCTTTTGCCCGTGACGCATGACGCAGTTTCCTCTCGCGCAGTGACATAAGGCGGCTAACTGGAGCGGAACGTAGCGAACGTTCCAGATTACAGATCAGTTTTTGGTGAATTAAAAAAAAGTTTCTGGTGAATAAAGTGGAGCAGACCTGCTACTTGTCAGATGACGGAAAACGTTGAAGTATCGTTTCTGCTTCAGCGGTTTAAGCAGAGAGGAAATGAAATACAACAGACACTGACAGGCCTCTGTCTGCCTTTCTCTGAAGAACTACTGAGGGGAGGAGACAGCCAGGTGAGGAGAAACTGTTCTTACCTATCGATCAGTATCATACAGACATTAGGCTGTTGTTGTTGTGCTACTAGCTAGCTGCTAGCTAACGACTTTGCTAGCAAAGCTAGATAACTGAAAAGCTTCTTCCTTGTATCGTTAATGATATCAGTCATTCTTCAGTATTGCTTATGCAATAGGGGAACATCGCCCGTCCAAAACCTTTCATCTCCATAATGGATAAATGTTTTCTAATTTCCTTTGCTGCATAATGTACATTGCATTTATTCTAGCTTTAGGTAAATGTATCTTGAAGGANAGATCGTAAAGTCTAAAGTGGAGAGTTTCAAGGGGCACATCCCCATGGTGCAGGTAGAGACCGTAAAAAAACAGTTAATCCTCTGGCTAGGCACGTGCAGAGGGGGGTCTGGTGGGGCTTGAGCAACTGCCCCTTTTGCTCCTTGCCCCAAGTGCCCTTTTGGTTTATTTATTTATTTTTATTTATTTATTTATTAAGGTATTATTTCCTAAGCCCTCTTCTGACACATAATAACATGTACTAAAATTATTTGTTTTTTTGTTGGGTTTTTTTTGTACAACATAATAAGCCCCTGTCACCTTGTTACCTTTGACCTTTTGCCCGTGACGCATGACGCAGTTTCCTCGCGCGGTGAGATAAGGCGGCTAACTGGAGCTGAACGTAGAGAACGTTCCAGATTACAGATCAGTTTTTGGTGAATTATAAAAAAACATTTTTGGTGAATAAAGTGGAGCAGACCTGCTACTTGTCAGATGACGGAAAACGTTGAAGTCTCGTTTCTGCTTCAGCGGTTTAAGCAGAGAGGTAATGAAATACAACAGACACTGACAGGCCTCTAGTCTGCCTTTCTCTGAAGAACTACTGAGGGGAGGAGACAGCCAGGTGAGGAAAATCTGTTCTTACCTATCGATCAGTATTTTTATCATACAGACATTAGGCTGTTGTTGTTGTGCTATTAGCTAGCTGCTAGCTAACGACTTTGCTAGCAAAGCTAGATAACTGAAAAGCTTCTTCCTTGTATCGTTAATGATATCAGTCATTCTTCAGTATTGCTTATGCAATAGGGGAACATCGCCCGTCCAAAACCTTTCATCTCCATAATGGATAAATGTTTTCTAATTTCCTTTGCTGCATAATGTACATTGCATTTATTCTAGCTTTAGGTAAATGTATCTTGAAGGAGAATAGCACTTAAATAAAAGTCCAACAAGGATATTCATTTAGAATTAAAAATAACTCACCTGAACTACCATGATAGATAAAATGTATGTAATAAAAGTGTCATTAATGAAGGGGAAAAAACTCAACCCAGACTTTAAGTTTATGGTCTGGTTTGCAGAGTATACAGTTAAATTTTTTTCCCCAATTATTGAATGGGAAAAAAACAAAAACTAAACTCAGTTAAGTAAAATAAAATTGTAATTAAAACTTTTGGAATTGTAATGATTCCTTTTTTAAAACAAAAAGTTTATAAAAACTTTTTAAAAATTAAATAACTCATTTTTGTCTCGTGAACTTGAAAGGTTATTTGCCAAACATAAACTTTTATTTGCACACATCAGAAATCTTTTGTTGCGATTTTGGGCCCTGCCCACGACGTCATGTGAGAATCACAAGCAAAAACTTAGATTAGCAAGAAAAGATTTATGACATGCACAAATAAGTTTGTTTTGCAAAAAATAAATTCACTTCATGAGACAAATATGTGTGATTTTAATTAAAAAAAAAGTTTAAGCAAAACTCAGTAGGCTTTTCTCATGGTGACATGCATTAAAAATTCAATATTTGCTTTTGTTTTTTTTTTTTGTTT
>NW_006799986.1:1811275-1888761 GCF_000485575.1 Poecilia formosa | reverse complement strand
TACTGAGTTTGTAAAGTTAAAAAAATTTCAGAAAAAATGAAATTTTGAGGATTATCTCATAAATGTTGTATAAAAACATGTTAATTTGTGAGTTCAAAAGTTCAAAATTTGCAAGAGAAAAATGAAATTTTGTGAACAATTTTGAAAGTTTTTGAGGACTAATGTGGAAATTTGAGTTCAAAAAGTTTAAACAGCAAGAAAAAACTTGCAAAACTTAATCTGAAAATAAAATTTTCACATTTTGAAACCTCAGATTTAAAAGTTTTTTATAGTAAATTTATGAGCTTAATCTATTTGGAAAATATTTCCAAATATTTTCTTGCAAATTATTTACTTTAGGAACTCACAAATGTTCAAGTTTTTTTCTAGGAAATATCTCATTTTTTTCTAGCAAAACTTCAACTTTTGGCGCCCCAAAACTTCCTTGTTCTACAAAATTTCTGAGATTAATCTCAAAATGTGAATGTTTTTTGGCAGAAATGTACTTTTTCTTTTTATTTCTTATCTACAGTGGCCCTAATCCCACTGGGGCCTAATATTTGCTGTGTCGTAGCCTAAATAGCTGACATTTCTGTGCTGCTGGGGATCTCTGGCGGAGTGTAGGTGCTGTGCAACCCGGGGCTGCGGACCCGCCACTGGGACGCCATGTCGGAGCTGGCCGGCTTCTCCCTGCACCCGGCCGACGAGCAGGCCTGCGTGGCTCAGTACCTGTCCCTGAAGCTGGAGGAACACCTGCCTAGCTTTGACGGCATCAGTGAGGCGGCCAGCAAGGAGTACTCTCTGGAGAAGGCCCTGGAGAAGATGGCCGGCGAGTGGACAGACATAGAGTTCACCCTGCTGCCCTATCGGGAGACGGGCACCTTCATCCTGTCGTCCGTGGAAGAAGTCCAGCTGCTGCTGGACGACCACATCGTGAAGACGCAAACCATGAAGGGCTCACCCTTCATCAAGCCCTTTGAGGCACAGATACAGTAAGAAACAAAATGGCTGCCCCCCACTTCTGAAGAAAATCCCTGTTGGTCCAGTGCTGCGTTTCAGTTCTGATCAAAACTGGGAAATTCCAACTTCAAAGCAGGAAAAGTCAAAAGTGACGCCCCTCAAAGTCAGATTTCCCACCATAAAACTGGGAGCAGCTCAGACTATTCCCAGTTGCAACTCATAGGGCCAACTTTGCATTTCAATATGGCCGCTCCTCGCCTCAGCAGCAGTAAGATGTGATGGAAACATGTTAATTATATAAAATCAGTGCTACATGTAGCACCTGCAACTCTAAACTGAACAAATTAAACCCATTTCACATGGACTGTTACTCTTTACTGTTCCGGTACGATGACGCCATCTTTGTTTCTGGCTCCGTTAAAGGATGACCAGTGGTGCCCTCTGCTGGATGGTGGCCAAAGTACAACTTTAAAAGAAGATCTAATGTGACGTTTTTAGCTCATCGATTGGAACTAATTTGAATCTAATCGACAATTGTAAGTTGATTAATTATTAGCATCCCGAGGTGTGAGTCCCGTTTTCTGCTTCATTTCAGGGCGTGGGAGGGCAAGCTGCTGCTCCTGCAGGAGATCCTGGACGAGTGGCTGAAGGTGCAGTTCGTCTGGCTGTACCTGGAGCCCATCTTCAGCTCCCCTGACATCATGGTGCAGATGCCTGAGGAGGGCCGGCGCTTCACGGCCGTGGACAAGACATGGAGGGAAACCATGATGCAGGTTTCCCAGGTGAGCTCTTCCTTCCTGTGTTTCACTTTTTACAGCTCTGTGGAGAACAGATGCTAGCAGATGAGTTCCACCCAGAACTACAGCAGAAATCTGGACCAGGATCCACAAATTCTAAGAAAACGGTTTATTTGAAAAAGAAACCAAATGACAACTGTTACGTACAAATGTGTATTTATGACATTGTAGACAGAAAGAAAAACCAGAAGTAAATTTTCTGTCCAAAAAAAAGAAATTTTTACATTAGTCTCGGAAGTTTTTCAGAAAAAAAAGTCAAAAATTTGCTAGAAAAGAATTCAGATTTTCATTTATTTATTTATTTATTTATTATTTATATTAATCTCAGAAACTTTATGGGGGAAAAACCTCAGAAATCTCAGAGTTAGAATAGTCAAACATTTGCTAGAAAAACCATAAAACTTAAAACTTTTTAGATTAATCTTAGAAATTCTTGAGAAATAATTTGGAAAGTTTTTTCTAGCAAATTAGAAACTTTTCAATTTGTGAGTTTAATTTCAAAATTTCTGAGCTTTTTCTAGAAAATGTGTAACTTCGAATTACAGTGCCGTATTAGGGCCATTGAAGATGGGAAAAAATTTCCGCCAAAAAATATCTGAAATTTTAAAGAAAAAACACAATGAAATTGTACATCGATTCCAAACATTTCTGAGAAAATTATTTCAAAATTTCTGAGTTAGAAAAGTGGAAAATGTACTATAAAAACTTTAAAATATTTTCTAGACAAAAACAGAGGTTAAAAAATACAAAATGAAATTAGACTAGTGCTCGGTGTGTTTAAAGACTTGAAATCAGTTTTTTGTAAAAATGTATTTATCCTTTTGTTGTTTAAATCATGATGCAAAGATCAGCAGAATCCAGACCATAAAATTAAAAATAATCCCAGCTTCATCCAACAACATCATCATCAAAACCTGATTTTTCCTAAACTGCCATCTTCAGTTCGGCCACCAGGAGGAGCTCAAGACCCACGGATCCTCAGATACATTAACTCTTTTTTTGTCTTCTGTAATAATTTTATTTAATTTTCAGCTGGTTGTTTTATGGTGTTGTGCTCACCTTTATGTTTTCTCCTCTCAGCTTATAGGAAATAAACGACAAATCGTTCCAGAGCATATTCATGCACAGCAGCAAAGGATATTTAGTGAAACAGTTTCTCTGCACCCTGAATTAATAAGCCACATTTGTCCCATATGTGGTTTGCATATCTGCTGAAATGCTTTTACCTCAGAGTTTCCCACTCTCTGTCCTCCACCAAAGCCATCTGTTCGGTGCATAAAAACGACATTATCACACATAATACCATGTTATCCATTCAGTGTGCTCATGAATAGCTCCCGCTGGCTCCCTGAATATAAAATTAGACCCATTATTACATTGTCCTCTCAAAGAATGGGCCAAAATCATAAGCATGATGAGATTTATGAAAAGATGGAATCATACTTCATCAATCAGACACACTTTGCTGGAATAATGGTCTGGCCTTTGAAGCCCAATCAAATCACTCTTTTTTTTTCTTTTTTTTTTGGTGTTGGCGTCTGAGCCGGATCGCTTCATTTAGCCTTTAAAACATCTGACTCTTTCACTGATTATTGTCTGATTAAAGACAAAAACCTCCTATTCTCTGCTCTTAATCTTCTATTTTTATTGTCGGTTGTATTGTTGTATTTCATGACTACGAGGAATCAAGAGAAATCATATTATAATTACATTATATATTATTTTACCATTAAAAGGTAAAATTACTGACTAAAACCCCCCAAAAGTTTCATTTCATGTTTTAACATCATTCACTCAATACTCTGCAAAAACATAAAATCTTACCAAGTATTTTAGTCTAGTTTATGGTACAAATGTAGACTTCAAATAAGACAAAACTAACTTACCAGTATCTTTTCAGAACGATATTGGAGCTGTAAAGTAAATAATTTCTTTATGTTTATGAAAAAATTTCTAGTTCAACCAGTGATTTCTGGGCGAAATGGGCAACTGCCCAGGGTGGAATCCTGTTAGGGGCGGCAGTAGAGCTGATATCAGATTTTCATCTGCTGCACAGCAAAAACACAGAATCTTACCAAGTATTTTTGTTCTGGTTTCTAGTGTAAATATCTTAGAACAATTGGAATAAGGTGCCTAAACTGTTCAGCAAAATAATGATTAAATAATTTTTGAATATTGATGAAACATACTAGTTCCACTGGCAGACTTTTTCACTTATAACAAGATGTTTTCTCGTGATATAAGTGGAATAATTTGCCAGTGGAACTAGAACTTTTAAATCAATATTCAATAACTGGCTTAAAACAAGCTGTCTCATTGCTTAAAGAGACAGTAATCATTTTGTATGTAAACTTCTGATTTTGAAGACATTCATAAATAAATCTCTGACACATTCTCTCACTGATTATTGCAAATACATATCAAATGTATTGATCAGTGTTCCAGTTATTATGAATCAAAGGCGGCTCTAAACAGGTGGATTAGTCCTTTAATCTTAGCAGTGTTCTTCAGGTGACAGAAGGCCGACTTTGTAACTGTCTTCATGTGACTCTGAAGGCTCAGGTCAGAGTTCCTCACTACACCCACATTTTGACATAGTTTAGATCACAAGTCTCTAGTTGTAAAAGTGGTGAATTTTAATTTATTTTCCTGTAATATGGATAATTTAGTTGAACAGAAACTGAAGCTTGTTGATTTTAAACTCTGACAGACAAAATAAAACACAACTCTCTATATGTAAGTTTTAGTAGAACCTTTTTTATATTTTATTAATAAAACAGGTCTTCAGTAGATTACAATAGGCAACGCGCACTGCCTCTTTAACTTGACCTTTCACCCTACAGAAGACACTCCCTTCATAAAACAATGCTGTCTCGCTGCGACCCAGGTGGGACTTGAACCCACAATCCCCAGCTCCGGAGGCTGATGCCTTATCCATTAGGCCACTGGGCCAACACAACATGGACATCAGAAATCTGACCTTTTCATAACTGATTCTACATATGGCCTGTTTTTTTTTTCTTTTTTTTTTGCTTAAATAATATAGAAAAAGTATTTTCAAAAAGTGGTTTGTATTTGAATCATCCTTTCTGTGAGTTGTATGATGGAGTATTAGGGCCAGGTTAGAAGATTTCTTTGTTTAATAGGAGAATAAAGTTGGGCTGCACCTAACTATTAAAGAAGAAGTAGTTTTAATGAGAAAAAGATTCTGACGTAACCAACTGAGTTTGTGTAGATTTTTTCTTGGAAATATAAACTCCTGCATCTGTTAAAAGATGAAGTATTTCCTTATTGGTAAAACTTGTACCAAAGTATTCCTTCACAACATTAATCATTTAATGTGTTTTTTGTTGTTGTTTGTCATGTTGGAGTTCTCATAAAATCACTACATCATCCTCCTCATATTATGACTGTACTGTGGTAATATTATAACCTCGTCCTTGCAATGAAAATAAATAAAACATTGTATCCTGGCTGCTCCCTGTAGAGCTGACCTGAATTCAAAGTCCAAATAAACAGAAGTTGTAAAACAAGCGCATCAAACAAGATGGCCGCCCCGGATGCACTGACATTTATTTTAAGTGAAAAAAAATCAAACTTTTCCAAAAAATAAATCTTTAAAAAACAAAGAAATTGATAAGATCTGAAACTGCACTGTAAAAACTCCTGTTTCTGCTTCTTTTTAACCTGGAACCTTTGATCTGCAACATTAAATCCTTTAAATTTCACCCTGAAACGTTAACAAAGACTTCACAGTCTCTGGTTGAAGAAAGCCATGGTCACTGCTGTTTCTGTTGCAGGACAAACATGTTCTGGCTGTGGTGGAGGTTGAGAGAATGCTGGAGAAGCTGAAACACTCAAACGAGTTCCTGGAAAGTATCCTGAAAGGCCTGAATAACTACCTGGAGAAAAAACGTCTCTTTTTCCCTCGATTTTTCTTCCTGTCCAATGAAGAACTTCTGGAGATCCTCTCAGAGACCAAAGACCCCACAAGGTACCAGCTGTAGCTCTAATTTTATTAATGACATCAGTCTGGGTGTGTAGGCAGACAAATCCTGCCTAAAAGTGACCCGTTATGCTTCTTTGAGCAAGATGGTCTATACAAAACATGTTCATTACATTTTTTGCACAAAATCATTCTTAGATAATGAGGTTTTAGTTGTTTTAGGGCATCTTTTCACTTTAAATCCAAATAAGCTGCTGCTGACCACGCCCCCTGACTCAATGTTTACACTCCCACATTTAAATGGCTGTGAACAGATACGCAATTATGCAACCGCTCGTCTTTGAAAAACATTAGTGGAGCCTCCCGCACAACCAACAAGAGTGCAGCAAGTGGTTCCTGGATGGTAAGTTAACAACAAAACACTTTGTCTTTTCTAGCAGCCATTGTACAGCGCCTACAGCGGTAAAACCAGTTGACCAAACTGGCTGGAGCTCGGCTGGGGTTGCTAGGTAACCGGCGGAACTCCGCTAGGGTTGCTAGGTAACTGCTCGAATGTAACTTAACGATCAGGAGGTTTTTGAAATGGCTCATTTTCCAGACACCAAAAAAGATTAACTTTTTGGCAAAAAATAGTTTGATGGTTTTTTCCAGTACTTGGGCTGTTTATAGAAGCAATAGAGGCCAAAGGAAGTACAAAAATGTGCAAAAAAAGTAATGAACTTTGACCCTGACTGAGTTTCGTAGAGCTCTAAAGAAGAGCTTGGTGTAAGCCTACTTCCAGTTGTCAAGCGTGTTTTATTTAGGATATTTCCCAGTTTCACAAGTCTGTTAGTGAGAAGAGTTCGGCATGCAAGAACCCAAAATCTTACCAAGTATTTTTTATTTAGTTTCTAGTTCAAATACAAAGAAGACAAAACTAACTTACATTTACATTTTTCCCATAAATGAAACAATCTACCTGTGGAGCTAGTAATTTTTCATAAATATTAAGAAATTATTTACTTAAAACAAGCTTCTGTTTCTTATTGATAAGTTAGTTGTAAGTTAGTTTTGTCTTATTTCAGGTGTGCTAAGATATTTGCACCAGGAACTTTACAGAACTAAACAGTGTGGTTCATAAAACTGAACCAGAAAATGCAGGTAACCAAAAAATAATTAGTATGTTTTTCACATGGTACCATATTTGTGTAATAGCTTTCACCTTTAATAAATGAAATCATAATTGAAAAATCAGCTTTTTGTATTTACTCTGGTTATTTTTATTTGGATGATCTAAGGTGCAAAAAGAAAGAAGCAAGAACAAAATTCAAAGGTGTGGAGGGTGGAAATGGAAACACGGCGAGGTATAAAACCTCCTGTATCTCCATAATGCTTCTCCATAAACTCTCCACAGTAATCCACCCTTATCTAATTTCACAGGGGAAATCCATTTAGTAGATTGTGATTCCAAACAAAAGATGCTTTAACCTTTCATACTCTCCATGCTATTTCAATTTTCGCTTCCTTTTCACTCTGCAATCCCTCAATCTCTGTGCAACTGGCAGGAATTTTTCATTATGTCAGCGCAGACACAAAGCCAGCAGTCCGCTCCGTAAGACGTGGATTTCTGCCGTTTGTGTTTGTGTCACACACAGATGGTGGTTAATATTAGAGAGACTGTATTAGTTTTGGGCGGATGTTTGTCAGATTGGTCACCGGCTGCAGTTTTATACCATCAGTTTTCTACAAACTCCTGCAACACATGCAGGGATGCATGTTATGTTAAAAAAGCAGAGAAATATGTTAAATTTAGGGGTTTTTAACACCTGATAGTCCAGAATTGGGTCAAAATTGCAACATTTGTTACATAGTTGCTGTTGTTCTGCATTTGGACCTTTTGAAAAGCCTGTTCTCACTGAAAAAACACCAAATCTTTATTTTATTTTTGGTCTGTTTTTTAATGCAAATATCTGAGAACGCTTGAAATAAAACAAAACTAATTTAGAATCAACTTTTCTGCAAGATACAGGAGCTTGATTTAAAAATAAGTCCTTCATAAAGATGTTCTAGTTCCACTGGCAGATTAACTTTAAATTTTCTCATGTTGTAAGTGAAAAAATCAGCAAATAATCTTACCAGGTATTTTTAGTCTAGTTTCTGTTCAAATATCTTTGTGCATTTGAAGTAAGACAAACCAACTTATAAGTAAGTTTTCAGCTAGATATAAGAGTTTGTTTTACATAAATAATTCCTTAATTTTGATTAAAAAAAGTTAAACATTTTTACACTTAAAGCAAAACAGTTTTCCCATATAATAAGTGAAATAATCTGCCAGTGGAGCCAGTACACCTTCATCAGTATTAAGGAATTACGGACATAAAACAAGCTCCTATGTATGTCTTGCTGAAAAGTTACTAGTAATTTAGTTTTGTCTTATTTCAGGTGTAATAACAAATTTGGTCTTTTTGAAAATAGACCAAAAATACTTGGTAAGATTTTCTGTTTTTGCAGTGTAACACCTGATTTTGTGTAATTATCTAATTTCACTTTATTTATCTTTCTTCCTCTGATGTTTCAGTTTGTTTACTCAAGTTAAACTAAAAATCATTAAAACATAAACGACTGATAGTTATGAGTCTCTGTAATGGGCCGCTCTCGCCCTCTCTGTGTTGTGTTGCTTCCTGCACCAGAGTGCAGCCCCATCTGAAGAAGTGCTTCGAAGGCATTGCCAGTGTTGTGTTCACCGAGGTTCTGGACATAACGCATATGAAGAGCAGCGAGGGAGAAACGGTGCAGCTCCTGGACATCATCTCCACCTCCAAAACCAGGGGCCAGGTGGAGAAATGGCTGCTGGAGCTGGAGAACGGCATGATCGTGTCCCTGCAGAAGGTCATCGGAGACGCAATCACGGCTTACCCAAATGAGAAGAGAACCGACTGGGTCCGCGCCTGGCCGGGTCAGACGGTGCTGTGTGTCTCACAGGTCTACTGGACCAAAGACATCCATGAAGCTCTGGCTTCAGGACCGGAGGTGATCCGCTCCTTTCTGTCTTTGTTCCCAACTGTTAGCTTCAAGATTACCTGTGGTGGGCACTGCTAGCTAGAAGGTTAGCTGCTATCGCTTTAAAGGCGACCGATTATGCTTCCTTGAAAAGGTTATGTTAAATCCATGGGCGATACAGAACATGTTCACTACATTTTTTTTTCAAATAATCATTCTTAGATAATTACATTTTAGCTGTTTTAGGGCGTCTCTTATCACTTTAAATCCTAAAAAGTTGCTGCTGGCCACATCCTCTAACTCAATGTTTACATTCGCATGTGAAAATGGCTGCAAACAGACGTGCAGTTATACAACCGTACATCTTTGAAAAGTAGAAGTGGAGCATCTTGCACATGTGTAAACACTTGTCTTTTCCAGCAGCCAGTGTACAGCGCATAGAGCTGACCAAAAGTGCTGGAGCTCTCCTTGGGTTGCTAGGTAACGGGTGGAACTCTGCTGGGGTTGCTAGGTAACGGGTGGANGGGTTGCTAGGTAACGGGTGGAACTCTGCTGGGGTTGCTAGGTAACGGGTGGAACTCTGCTGGGGTTGCAGAACAAAAATGACCCAACCGTCCGAGGCCAAAGTTTGAATAATTTGAGAATACAGTGTGAAAGAAAACCGCAGCGGCTGAAATGTTTCAACTTTGGTCCCGAGTCGAACAGAATCTATAGAACTATGAGGTGTGAAAAAAGGACTAAGGGCAAAGTGACAAATTAACTGCGCTAATAGCACATTAGCTGATGCCCACCACTGCTGATATGGTTGAATTTTATCTCCTTAATACTATTAGTAATAAACTCTGCCTGTGTTTAGTGTGAAGATGGAGCTGCAACACGACTTTAACATGAGTGAAAAGCTTTGAGAATCTGTCTTGGTGACGTTTTTCCTGCTGCCTCTGCCCAGGCCCTGGAGGCCTACCTGCAGCAGAACAACAGGCAGATCGACGACATCGTGGCTCTGGTTCGGGGGAAGCTGTCCAAACAGAACCGGGTGACCCTGGGAGCCCTGGTGGTGCTGGACGTCCACGCCCGGGACGTTCTGGCCACGCTGGTCCATAAAGGCGTGCGTGACGAAAATGACTTTGAGTGGCTGAGCCAGCTGCGGTACTACTGGGTGGTACGTTGAGCACAGCTGGGGCTTTCTGATTGGCTCATGGGAGAAACTCAGTGGATCCGATTTCCAATCTGTGCAGGAGAATAACCTTTACACCAAGATGATCAACGCTGGTTTACCGTACGGCTACGAATACCTGGGCAACACTCCGAGGCTGGTCATTACTCCACTGACTGACCGCTGCTACCGGTAAAAATAGATCAGGAAAACTCTCTGGTTTTTAACGGAGTGTTGGGGCCACGCTAAGAAATTAAAAAATATAAAATTACTGTAATAAAGCCATAAAATGACCTCACGCTCTTAATATTATGATTTTATTTTCAAAATATGACTTTATTCTTCTATTATTTCAACTTTATTCTCATAATATTCTTGTAATATTATGAATTTGTTGTCTGAATGTTATTTATTTATTTCTTTATTTAATTATTAACTTATTTATGTTTTAGGATTTCGTTGGTGTTTATTTGACAGTAGGTTGACAGGAAGGAGAGGGACATGTAAGGTCACCTGGCCGGGACTCGAACCCGCGCTGAGGTCTAGACGTGTCGCTTCGCGTTTCTTCGTTCGGCCCCAGCGCTCCGTCGTCCTGCTTGACTATTTATCTGTCCGCTAAAATTTGTTTTGTATAAAAAATAAGTTTCCAATCCCAGCAGTCGGTTGTAAATGTTGTCGTTTTGCTGTTCTGTGGTGATTTTCAGCACCCTGTTTGGCGCCCTCCACCTCCACCTGGGTGGGGCCCCTGAGGGCCCCGCAGGCACAGGAAAAACAGAAACCACCAAGGACTTGGCCAAGGCTGTGGCGAAGCAGTGCGTGGTTTTCAACTGCTCTGACGGACTGGACTACATCGCGCTGGGAAAGTTCTTCAAAGTCAGTACATCCCCTTCTGATTTCTCACACTCACTGCCAACAAACAGCTGGATGGTTTTATTGTTTCGCTTTTTAAACTCTTGGTCTGTTTTTAGAATCAGTAGAAGCCAAACCGAAAGAACAGAAACCAAAATGTGAATGTTCAAAATAGATCGGCTCTAAAGCTTCTTACAACACAGATCCAGTGTTTACATTCACAGCTGTCCCTGTTGCCGTAGCAACATGCTGTCAATCCAGAACCTTCTCCCGTTTTTACTTCATCATCTTTGGTGATTATTCAGGATCCAGACCTGAACGTAGAACTACTTCAACTTATTTTTACTCAAAAGTAGCTGCCCAAGAAATTACTCAATTAAGAGTAAAAAAGTAAACTTTACATTTAATTAAATTGATTTAATTGTTTGTTTGTTTTTGCCTGCTTTTGTTATTTTGTAATTATGTTATTTATATTAATAATTGTTGTTCTGGTTAAAAAATACCAACATTTCCACTTAGCTTTATATTCTGATCAAGTCATTTTTAAATATGAAATAATTGATCATTTGATCGGTTACTTGATTCAACTTTTTACCAAATACTTTTTTACTCTTACTTGAGTAAAAATAAGTTAAAGTCGAGCTTCTCTTACCTGAGTATATTTTTCTGTTGTGAGCAGAGATATCAAATTCAAAAATCCATCCGAAAAACGCATCAAGATGAGAATATCTTCTCTTATGCCACGTTTGTTTTCAGTTTTCTCCTATTGCATCCTTCGATCCGCCTCACCTTGAATTACTGCACAAAGGTGCAGCTCTCCGCTCTCATCACCTGATAAATAAAAAATGGCTTTAAAAATTCAGACCTGATGTTTCTGTTGTTTTTATTTTGAGGTGAATCTTACTGGATGTTGTGTGTGTGTGTGTGTGTGTGTGTGTGTGTGTGTGTGTGCTCAGGGCCTGTTGTCGTGCGGCGCCTGGGCCTGCTTTGATGAGTTTAACCGCATCGACCTGGAGGTTTTGTCCGTTGTGGCGCAGCAGATTCTCACCATCCAGAGAGGTTCGTTCACTTTCCCGTCTGATGCTGAAGGAAACTGGCAGTGGACCAGAAAACAAAGGCATGGCAAAGATTCAGGAGTAAAGAAATGAAAAAATGAATCGGTTTTAAACTACAAAGAAAGGCAACTGTTAGGAAAGGCCAGGAAACTCTCCTCTGCTGAGTCTGCTTTGGGTTTTTGATCATTTTAAAGATGCTGCAGCAGCTTTTTAAATGCTTATTAATGTTTTATTTACTCTGAGTTTTCTAACCGTACTGTTCTTACAACCGTTCAAAGTGAACTGAAACACATTCTGCATGTTTTTATCCTGTAGAGACAAGTCCTTATTTTCGATTTGACAAGTTTAGGTTTCATAAAGGTACAAACATGCAGTCGTATTTAATAAAGTGGAAAAATTCAATTTGAATGAAGCACATTATATAAGTAAAATAATCACAGAAAACACCATACAATTATCTTTTTCCTGGATGGCTTGTAATGCTGCTCGGTAATTTCCTAAATCACTTATTTTAGTTTAGCTTAGTTTTGTCTTTACTGTTTCTGAGTTTTGACAGAGTAAACCCGTTTGGACTTTATGTTTTAGTATTTCAGTAGTTTTCCAGGTGTTGTACTTTGTGTTAACATTTGCACCGTGCTGATTAAGACCGTCCCTCGGTCTGACTGCGTGCGTTTGTGCAGGGATCGCTGCTCACTGTGACATGCTGATGTTTGAGGGGACGGAGCTGAAACTGGACCCGTCCTGCGCCGTCTTCATCACCATGAACCCAGGCTATGCTGGACGCTCAGAGCTGCCAGACAACCTCAAGGTGCGCCGCCGGCCCAGACTTTACAAAACGCACCGATTCCCAACACTTAGCGATTAATGAGTCAATCTGAGGTTATCAATCTGCTAATGATCAATGGATAAGCTGCCAATCCTGAGTTTTCTCTTCTTTCAGGAGGTGGAACCAATTTTTCATAACATAAAGGGTTAATTTCTTCTAACATGCTGAATTAAAAAAAAAACACAATTAAATTTTAACATTATGTTGTGTCCAAAACGTTACATACTGACGGAATAAACAGAAAATGTTGTTTTTTTTCCACATTACTGACATTTATTTATTTGTTTTTACATCATTTTGTGCCACTGTAGACAAAAAAGGAGCATATTTCACTTAAGAAGTTTGAAATTGATCTCTGTATTAAAAAACTTTGAAATTTCTGAGTTTCAAAATTCGAAAATTTTCTAGAAAAAAAACAGACATTTTGAGATTCTCCAAAATTTTCTGGAAAATTGTGGACATTTCTGAGTTTCAACTGTCATTTTTTTCTTTACTTTTTTTTACTCAGAAAGATTTCAAGAAAGTTTTTTCTTGAAATCTTTCAGAAATCTTTCTGAGATTACTCTCACATTTCCACATTTTTTGGTGGACATTACTTCTTCTTTTCTGTCTCCAGGCACCCTGATGTGCTGTTGTATATTTTTACCTTTACGCATTTGTTCTCTGTTGTGCTTTGTGTTTTTCTGTCAGTAATTTTTGAATGAGAAGTTGAAACTGTAGCTGTGCTGAATAAAGCACTATTAATATGATAACTTAAGGCGCGATTTCAGTGTTCATGTTTCTAAACAGAACTGCATAAAATTTTATTTTGTTTGTTTCTGGCTCCGCTTCAGGATGACCAGCGGCGCCCTCTGCTGGATGGTGGCCAAACTACACCTCTAAAAGAAGGTTTAAGCGGACCTTCGATTGGAACTAATTTAATCTAATATTAATCTAACAAGCCATTTATTGATAATTTGTAGTAATTCGGTGTATATTCTGATGTTGTTGCAGTGTTAGAGTGTTACTAAGTTAAGTTTGAACTCTTTCTGAACCCAAACCGCCGCTTCCCTCCAGGCTCTGTTCAGGACGGTGGCCATGATGGTGCCGGATTACGCCATGATCGCGGAGATCGTGCTGTACTCCTGCGGCTTCGTGACGGCTCGGCCTCTTTCGGTGAAAATCGTGGCCACGTATCGACTGTGTTCGGAGCAGCTGTCCTCCCAGAGTCACTATGACTACGGCATGAGAGCCGTAAAGTCTGTGCTGACCGCGGCAGGAAACCTGAAGGTTGGTCCCGGCGTCCTGCTGTTGGTCTAATGAAACATTTAACAGCTCTGAAGAACAACTGAAATGTTAAGTTAGATTATAGTCATCTGGGTTTATTTATAATAATTATTAACACAAACATGAACTTTTTTCAGGAGTTTCTGTTTTAGATGAGTGAAAAGACTAATACTGATGATCGTTCCTAAGCTTAACCGATAAATCTTGGTTTCAAGATTTGTATTAGAAAATGTTGTTTTAAGTCTTCTTTTCTTCTGTCTGAATTTATTTCGTAATTATGCCATTTGTGTATTTTTTTATTTTATTTTAGTCTTTATGTGGAAGCAAAAGCTGGAAATTTCCACCAAAGTGGGCGGAGCCTAGAGACGCGGAGGGGGCGTGGCTAAGATTGGGCCTGACCGCAGCAGGTTAAGCAGGGCCGCGTTGACACCCCACTGACTTTACTGCTATATTTAGCAACTTTTAAGACAACTTTAGGGACTTTTTGAAACAAACAAAAAATTGACTGCCGATAAATATTGACATTAATCTCAGGAATTTTCTAGAAAAAACTTTCTACTTCTTCTAGCAACAATTTGCTAGAAAAAAATATTTTAAAAAATTCTAGAAAAACATGGAAAAAAGTCGAAAATGTTTTACGTTTGGAAATTTTCCATGTTTTTGCCATAAAATTTTTTTCCTAGAAATTTTCTGAGATTTTTCGGCAGAAATTTACTCCTCCTTTTTTTTCCGTAGCTAAAGTGTATGGCCTATTTCTCATTCATGATACATGTGTTTATATCACGTCTTCACAGTGTTACGTGTCCCTGTTTTGTTCTCCATTGGTTTTGTTTTGTTCCTTCCCCTGTTTTCTCGCCGGTGTTTCTCTCATCCCGCTCCCTCCTCCCTCTGCAGCTGGCTTTCCCAGATGACAACGAAGACACTCTGCTGCTGAGATCCATCATCGACGTCAATCTGCCGAAGTTCCTGTCCCACGATCTGCAGCTTTTTGAGGTTTTTTGAGCTCACCGTTCTCCTGATTAACGGAGAAGTTCACTGTCAGTTCTGCGTTTCTCACCCGTAACCTCCATTCACGACGTCCATCCATCATGATTTATCTCCCAATTGTTTCGTGGGATTCTTAACTAAGCATTAAAATAGCCACATGTATGTTGACACAGAGCCTCTAGTAAAGACTCATTTCACAGGCAGGGAGTTTTGCTTCAGCATTAAGTAGTAAAGTGTTTATTTTCTTACTTAAAAAAGGAATTAATTTAGAGGCTTATTTGCATCTTTTAATGTATTTTTGATGTTGCATAAAAAAAGATTAAGTTGTTTGATGACAAATCTGAATTTGGCTAATTTTTACCTGATTAAAGTAATCCTTTTTTGTGTTAATCATAGAAAATTAACTCTGTTATTTTTACCCGTCTGTTGCAGGGATGCCACTAATCGTCGATGTGTTTCTGAAACAGTGTTGTGCTTCATTCCATATTTAGTAACTGAGTAACTGACCTTCCCGTTGCAGGGTATTACCTCCGATCTCTTCCCGGGTGTGAAGCTCCCGGATCGAGACTACAACATTCTCCTGAACGCCATCACAGAAAACTGCCAGACCATGAACCTGCAGGTCACCAACTTCTTTGCTGAGAAAATCTTGCAGATCTATGAGATGATGATCGTGCGGCACGGCTTCATGGTGGTGGGCGAACCGTTCGGAGGGAAAACCTCGGCCTACCGCGTGCTGGCTGCAGCGCTTCAGGACATCTTTACCCAGGTGGGAGGCCGTCTGTGCAGCAGCTGCACCAGAACTGCAGGTCCAGTCAAGATTTTAAGAAGGTTCCCGAACCATGCAAGCATGACGACCTTCTTCTGTGGGCGACAATTAGGACCACTAAAAAAAAGAATCCTGACATTTTTCCAAATTTTTTTCAGAATTTTGTCTTCAGTCTTACAATTCTGACTTTAATCCTCTGAGATCAAAACTCAGAATTCAAAGAAAAAAGTTATTATTTTGAGAAAAACATTGAACTTTGAGATTCAAATTGAAACTTTGAGGAAAAAAAGATTTCTGAGAAAAAGTCCAAATTTGGAGAAAAGCCAGAATTCTGAGAAAAGTCAGAATTTTCTTTTATAATATTTTCAGATTCCCTAATTCTCATCTGGATTATTCCCAAACCTTCTTGTTGAACCCAGAGAGTTTTTTTTTTATTTTTTATCACATCCTGTTTGGAGCGCTGCGGTCTCCGTCCAGCCGTTATCGATCTCTCAGCACCGCCCAGAACCAGCTGACTGGATTTATATGGCGAGGAGGAGGAAGATGAAGGCCTGTGGAGAATCCTCATCCTCCCTGTGGCTGTGTTCAGCTCTGCCCTCCTTCGTCTCTCGTTGTTTAGAAGCAGTTTGCTCTGTCTTGGTGTTTTAGCTACATATCGGTTTTATTCCACTTTAGTGTCTGTAGTTGTTCCTCTTTCTGTAGGTTGGTTTCTCATGTTTTCATGTCTTTCATCGTTTTAGGGTCTGATGGATGAGAACCAGGTCCAGATCACAGTCATCAACCCCAAATCTATCACCATGGGCCAGCTGTACGGCCAGTTTGACCCGGTTTCCCATGAGTGGTCTGACGGCATCCTGGCTGTCAGCTTCAGGGTCTTCGCCTCCTCCAAGGTAAAAACATCGCCTGTCATGTTAGCTAATACCTGCAGCCTCAGATATGAGGTCAGTCAGTGGGTGTTGGCAACAATCGATACCACAAAAACACTGGAGAATCAAAAACTATCAGTGTTGCACACTGCTAACGAATAAGCTAGCTGTGCTAACCCTAAAGCACTAATAGTAAACTTTGGTTCTGCTAATGCTAAAGCACTACACCAACACCGTATCTATTGGAAGCTAATGCTAAAGCATTGCACCAACACCGTATCTATCGAAAGCTAATGCTAAAGCATTGCACCAACACCGTATCTATCGGAAGCTAATGCTAAAGCATTGCACCAACACGGTACCTAACTGAAAAACAACCTGGAGATGCAGGTACTATTAATTTAGTGCAGTGCGCCAAAGCAAATGGAAAAATAATGCATAATAACCGATAAAGAACAACTCAAAACCACTTTTTTAGCTCTCTGTGTCGGCTTCACTACACACAGACTTGTTGCCATAGCAACTGACACTAACACCACTTTATGTTTTGGGATTTGAGATCATTCAAACATTTCTCACACAAAGAACAGAACATTTAATCCGTTACAGTTTTATGTTTCTAGACTTGATGTTTATTTTATGATTATTAATAAGTGATTGCTGTGATAGATTAGCTAATGCTGCTATTGACTAAGGTAACTTAATAGTTGATTAGCTAATTTAAACTGGGATCTGTTGGTGTGAAGGTCGCCTTTTTTATTTTTAACTGAACTGGAACACACTGAATTCCACAGCACATCTACTTAGTAAGATTGTCATAGTCAGGCTAGCATAACTGAACTACTTCCCTCTCCCTTGCCTTTTAATTAAAACTTTTTCCTGATCTTGTTATGTAGTTGTCATAGTGCAGACAGTATCACAGCACTGCATCTCTTTGTCTTTTGTTTATCACATATTTTTAACATTTAGGGCTTTATTTTGACAACCTGACAGCTACAACCAATGCTAGTTTTGATTAGTGAGCAGCTTTCTCCCCTCCATCAGGGAGATGGGGGTGGGATTTTACGCGAGATGACATGCTGCAAGGTGTCCAGCTAAAGTTAGCATGTTTGTTTTGATAGCACTCACTGATAATTCAATGTATAAGTAAGACAAATTTGCTTATGTAGCATCTTTCACAGATAAAACTCACAAAAGCATCAGTTTTAGTTGTTATTAAAGTCCTTAACGGTTTCCATCCAAATCAGAGCAACATGAGAATCAGTTTTCAGTTCTCCTCACAGACGGACTGAGGAAGCAGTTTCCCTGTTTTTGTTTTTGTTTTTTTTGTGTTCAGCTGACGCCTGAAGGCAACGTTTTCTGGCGCTGAAACGCTCGGGCAGCGATTCCGCCTGGCAGAGTTCAGCGGTGATGAAGAATCAGTCGATGCAGCACACAGTATGATTCCTTTATAATGAGCAACTCAGGAGTGAATCACACAGAGGCTGAGCAGCGCCGCTGATACGCAGCAGCGCCTCCTCCACGTCAGAGCGCCACTTCTGGATGGATTATTGCTTAAAAGAGTTGACATTTCAATTAAAAGCGAACGGGAAGAACGACCGCGCTGACGGCCGAACAATAGAAACATTTGGTTGTCTTGTTAAAATGTGATCTTTAATAACTCTGTTTCCAGATCTGCAGGCAGTTTCAGACGCGCTGATGGAAAATCATTTCCTCGTCCTGTTCTTGAATTGTTTGCGAATGGACTTGTCAGATCAAAAGAAACTTCTTTTATGAAGTTGTCATTTTTTTCTTTGCAAATTGTTCTTTGTTTCAGGCGGGATTAGGAGAGACAATTCAACAAAAACAGTTAAAGATCATTTTTAGAAATAACAGGATTTCATAACTGATAACTGATTTTCTCTTTTTATTTGGAGTCAGAAGCAGCTATTTGGATTAAATTCCTCATGCACACATTTTTATTTTATTTATTTTCTTGCGAGATCATCATATTACAACATAATCACGTCCCAGTGCAGCCCGGATGGCGCCGGCGCTGCCCGGCCCATTTGTCTGCATGATAACGCATTAATTTAAGGTTCTGGAGGATCAACGGCTCCGTCAGCTTCCATTAAATCACCTTAGGTGTGTTTCTGTCCGTCACCTTGTTGACGACTCTCAGGAGCTGAAACGATGTTTGGAAGTCGGCGGCGCTGTTTGAGGAAGAGAAAGGAAGAGAATGCAGTTCGTGGCTAATGAAGGATGTTGGACCGGCGGCGCTCTGACGGGCGTCTAAAGACCGAAAACCACGACTCTAAACGATCAGCAACGACTTTATGGCTGAAAAATGTCACTTTTATCAAACTTATATATCTACGACGGCGTATCAGGGTCATTCTAGATTCATGATTTTGTAAATTATGTTAATTTAATGCAAAGTTGGCATTTTTAATGTACTTTCAATGCAACTTTTAGAGCAACTTTGCATTAAAAGTGTTGTTATTTACCGAATGACACTTCATGACAACTGTCATAAACATTCATAAAGACTTCTTCATGTTCATGACAGGCGTCATGTCAGTCTTATGCAAACCCCTTCAAATAAAGTGTTGCCTTACTTTTTTACTGCTCCTGTTCTTTATCTGCAGTGACTCTTTTGCACTGTTGTAGGCATCAGATCAGTCTGAACGATTTTTTAAAACCTGTTCTGGTTCTGCTCTACTTCACTGCAAAAACACTAAATTTGACCAAGTATTGTTCACTAGTTTCTATTGCAAAGATTTTATTACATTTGCATTAAGACAAAACTAACTTACAAATAACTTTTCAGCAAGATAAAGGAGCTTGTTGTAAGTAAATAATTCCCTTATATTGATAAAAAATATTAGTTCATTGGCAGATTATTTCACTTGTAAAATTTTTTCCATGCCATAACTGAAATGTTTAGATGAATATATTTGAGCCTTTATGATGGAAATGAAGCTCAGGACCAAAGCTGACCTCTGACCTCCTGTCCGGCAGAGCCCTGACAGGAAGTGGCTGATCTTTGACGGTCCGGTCGACGCCGTGTGGATCGAGAACATGAACACCGTGCTGGACGACAACAAGAAGCTGTGCCTGATGAGCGGCGAAATCATCCAGATGTCGCCACAGATGAGCCTCATCTTTGAGCCCATGGACCTGGAGGTGGCGTCCCCGGCTACGGTGAGAACGCAGGGACAAAAAGCTAACGGATGACTCCGGAATAAAACCAAAAATACTGTAAATCATCTCCAACGATTGTTAGACGAGGACTTTTATCCGGTAATCATTCTGGTTTTATTTTGGTGATCTGGTTCCATTTACTTCCTGTTTGCTTCCTGTTTACTTCCTGTTTTCATGCTGCTATTTTTATTTTGTTGTCACCTTTAAACTTGGTGTTTGGTTGCTGATCTGCTCAAGTCCTGATAGCCAAAATCTTTTTATTTTTTTTGTGAAAACCAATTTTCTAAGTCTGACCTTTATAATTTTCTTTTCTTTTTTTCAATTTTTTTTTCTAAAGGGAATAATTTTAAAAATGCGACGTCCAAAATTGCATTTTTTTGTTAAGTATTTCTGACTTAAAAAAATATTTTTCTTTCATTACCGCAGCAAACATCCAACAGTGGAAAAAAAAACGTTTTGTATTTTTTTCTTGCTTGGGTCCTGAAAGACCAGCAAAAATAATAATAAAATAATCTGTTGTATGTTTTTCAGTCTTTTTTTATTCCTATCCAACAAACAGGAACAGTTTTTTAATTATGTCCTGTATGACAAATGGAAAAATTCTGTAATTTTTCTAACTTAAAATTAAAGACATTTTTTCCACTTTTTTGCAATAAAAATGAAAGAAATATATTTTTATAGCCAGAGATGCTTTTTATTAATGATGTGCAAGGAAAGAAAACAAACTAATTTGACAATGTTTCAATCTAGACTCTTTTTTAAAACTTTCACACAACTTTTAAATTTGAGAGGAAAGGAAAATAATATTTTTGCAAATATAAAATATAATTAGAATATTATATTTTTAAAGTTATAAAACAATAGGTCCCAACTAAAACCTGTAGTTACTGTCAGTCTTATTTTAATCGATCTAAGGTCTCGGTGCTCCTTCTGGGCTTCCGTACTGATTTTTCTTTCACTTTAACTCGTTTCATTCCCTCTCCTTGTATCCTCCATCTATGGATTTTTAGATTTTTCTCAATAAATCATCTCCAATATAATCCCACTTTGCTGCTGTCTGCGTTCGACCCTCCATAACGCTGCAAATGATCACAATCACAGACTTCATAAGCTGAAAACAGCATTTCCAATACAGGTTACATAACTCTGCTCTCCAGTCTGTTTCTTCCTGAAGATAACTGGGTTTTTATTAGACGTTTGTGTTTTTTTATCCGTCTCACTGCAGAGTTTTCAGTCTGTAAACTCTCGCCTGTAAACAAAAGCAGCCAAAGTGTTTTACCTGCTGTGTTGCTGACAGGTGTCTCGCTGCGGGATGATCTACCTGGAGCCCCACATGCTCGGCTGGAGGCCTCACATGCTGTCTTGGCTCAACACTCTGCCGACTTCGCTCAACGATGAGCACAAAGCGCTGATCACCGGCCTCTTCGACCGCGTCCTGCCGGCCTGCCTGGAGCTCATCCGGAAGGCCACCAAGGTGCTGCAGCTGCAACCAAACAGAAAAATAACCTTTTCTCCCAAGCAGATTTGTTTCAATCTACTGAACGTTTAGCTTCTAGTGCAGCAGGTAACTGAATATTTCATCAGCAGAACCAAACTCGGCTGCTGAAAAATTCAAGATGGTCGTCAAAGAAAATTTGTTTTTCCATTAGAAATTCATCACAGATTAATATTTTTATTGTCAGATCAAACATTATAGGACTGACTGGAATCACATTCACTGATTCACTGATAATGTTTTGATTTTTCAAGATGGCCGCTGTGGTTCACATGTAAAATTAATTTCTTGATTAAAATCACAAATTATATGAATGTGTTTGGTGTGAAATCATATTTGAGCCAAATAAAACATTTATATTTTTCTTGATTTTTTTGTTTCCTTTTTCTGGTGGAGATTTTTCACCCTAAACACAGAAAAGACATAGTGGAAGCTAATGCTAAACCGTTTAGCACATACAACATTAAACTGCTACACAAAAAGTACATTTTGCAGAAGTTAACACCAGTAAGACGAGTGTTTCTCAGTCTGTCGCACGTCTTTCTCTCCTTCTGGAAACAATTAGTGTCAAAGGCTCAAACAAGACGTCCATCTTGAAAATTGTCAGTCAAACTCAAGTGGGGAAAATGAAAAGCTGATTTTTTGCTTGTATCCAGACTTGAACGGTTGTTACAGGAATGTGCTGCTGTGTTCAGCTGCAGGCTGAGTCGGTTTGTGAGTTTGGTCAGACATCCAGACTTTGTAACGAGCTCCGGGTCTCACCGGATGTTCAGGCAGCAGAGCGTGTTGGCGGTTTCTAATTGTGTTGTCTGACTGCAGGAGCTGTCCCCGACCTCTGACACCAACCTGGTCAAGTCCCTGATGAATCTGATGGACTGCATGATGGATGAGTTTCACGACGAAGGAAAAATGAAGAACATAAGCCAAGACGATGTTCTCTCCTGGCTGGAGGTTTGTGTCCATGTCTCAAATTTTCTTTAAAGTTTCACAAAGCAGCCTGATAAATTGAACTTAATCAGCTTCCTGGTTTATGCAGAACATCTCAAAAGTGTTAGAATGTAAATGTTTTATTTGGAAAAAGACGAGACCTCGATGAATAGTATGAAAACTGTCAGCCTTAATGTGACGGATTCGCCTTAGTTGACATTCAGATTCAGTATTTAATATTATCCTGATGAAGGCTGATGGATGGGTTTTATTTTACTGATAGAAACAGAAAAAGGTTTTACAGTTACTTCATTTGTCAAAGACAAATATTTCAAAGGGCCAGTATTATGTATTTTCGAGGCACGTAATTCTATATTATTACATAATATAATATGGAATGTTATATTACGCTTATATAATAATAAAAGTAACTATTTTACCTTCAGTTGTTATAAAAAGTCTTTATACATTAATATTAAAATAAATTTGATACCTTGAAATTGGGCCTCTGTCGCTTTAAAAACTCCTGCTCTTTCTGAAGCTCCGCCTTCAGGAAGTCGTCCCAACATGGCTCCTCTATTAACGCTTTAACAATGTTTTTACCAGCTGCTATAATGAGCAGGTGTTTGCTAATTGCTGCTGGCTAGTCTGAAGGAGCTGAGTGGGGGTGGAGCTTCGACTCGAAGGCGGAGCTAAGTCTAACCAGGCGTTTTGCAGATCTGAATGGTTGCTATGGAGACTAAAGGATTTCTCAAACATGAATAAAATATTCAAAGCAACACTCCAGGTTTGTTTCTGATGAGAATAACATTAAAATGTTTTGATTTTGCACGATTATGTAAAACAACAAATACGAAGAGTGGAGCTGAGATTTAAACATGGTGACAAACATAGTGATATTCACATCATCCTGGGAAAACAGCTCAACCTAGCATGTTTTTTTTTACCCAAATAACATCTAAATATTGGATTGCTTTAATTATTAAGATTTGCTCCCCCACACAGGGAACAGAAAAATAAATTTTTCAGAGACCTGTTTTGTTGCCTCCTGCAAGGATTCTTTGAGAACTCTGCTATTATCTTCCCGTGGCAAACGGCACTGATGAATGCCTTTCAACCTTCTCTGCTATGTTTCCCCGCCAGTCATTATCAAAGTGTTGAATTAATCAGCTTTTTAGCAGCAGGAGCCATCATGAGGCTGCTAAGCCTCATTTACAATCTCTACAGAACTCCTGCTGATTTGTGTTGTTTTAGTTTCCTTTTTGATTGCAACAGAGACATCCCTTTCTTGTGGATTTTGTTTCATGTCTCATGCAATAATACACACTCTGGCCAAGGCTTTTTATTTGTGCAGACTTAACTCTGACTAGTAATAACTAACTTTTCTTACACAGTGAGATGCTTGGCAGAATAACCTTTATTTGCAGCCACTGTACCTGTTGTTCTGCTCATTAGAGAGACATTTGCTGCCCTCTGCTCAGAGGCTGACTCGATTTCAGGTCCAAATAAAATGTTTGTGACGTGCAGAAAAAACAGAGAACCACAGCATCTTTATGAAGCATCAATAAATTACATCTTTAAGTCCAGAATAAGCACATTTTTATTTAATTTAACAGATCGGTGCGACCATTGGACAGAAATAACATTCACTAATTTTGAAAGCACAATATTATGCATATTATCTGTCATCTATCATCCTGTTAGCTATGATACTATATAGCTACATAGCTACATAGCTAGCTATCAAGCAATTGGTCTCTAACCATCTAGCTAGCTAGCTATCAATCTAAGTATCTGGCTAGCTGCAGTCAAGTTTGATACCAGTTTATCTAGCTACCTACCAATCAGTCTAACCATCTAGCTAGCTAGCTATCAATCTAAGTATCTGGCTAGCTGCAGTCAAGTTTGATACCAGTTTATCTAGCTACCTACCAATCAGTCTAACCATATAGCTAGCTAGCTATCAGTCTAACTAGCTAGCAATTGAGCTACCCAACATTATAGGTACTTATTTAATTTAACAAAGCATACAATTATTATAATTGCAAGTAGAATAAATACTTTTATTGTTGAGGTATGTAATTAAAGAGCTTGATTATTTTTAGTAAAATTATTTTAAGTAATAATAAATTTGTGTGAAAACTGTATTTCCTTTTTGGAGCGGGGAACGTTTGTCCCTTCAGCTGTGGAGCCTCAAACACGGAGAGCTGCTTAAACTGCTGGAGCTGAACATGTCGAGGTGTTAGAGTCTATTTGATGAGCAACAAGGATAGCTTCAGTTACAATCAGTTTTTTAACGAACCCATGAATTCAGACGCTTTATTTTGACCTAAAAACCCAAAGGAACGGTCTCAAAGAGCAGGTCAGGTCATGAAGCCGACGTTTCTCACAGAAATGAGCTTTAATGGTCCAGCTGGCTGCTTCACTGAGTTTCTGTCACCTGAATAGTCTCAGAGTATTACTGCTCTGAGAGGAGCTGTGATCTCGTTCAAAACTCCTGATTTAAATAATCTCACTAAATCACGCAGCCTTTTGTCTTTAATCATAACTGATCTGTGTTCCTGTAATTTTTCAAAGCATTTTATTGAAACCTCAGAAAAGTTAACAACTAAAAATGGAGGCAGCTATAACCTGCTGTTCCAGCTCTAACTGGCGGCTCTAAGAGGATTTAACCACTGAAGACGTTGGAGCTCCACGGTGATTAAGACGCTTTTATCAGAATAAATCCTGTTTGGTTTTACCTCCCACTCAGGTGTAGCAGCAGCAGCAGGAAAGAGTTTAAGATGGGAAAACACTCCATCGTCCTGTCTTATACGACCACGTCTTACAGGCATGCAGACAGAAAAAAAAGGACATTTGATCCTAAAAACACCTAAAATTTTGAGATTAATCTCTGAAATCTTCTAGAACCCGAAAAGTTGAAAACTTGCTAAAAAAAGAAAAAGACTCAGATTTTGGGGTTAATCTTAGACATTTTCTACAAAAAACAAGGAAATTTTTAAGTTTAAAATTTTGAAAAATTGCTAGAAAGAATCAGAAAAAAACAAAAACATTCCTAAGCTTGAAAAGACAAGTGAAAAACGTTCCAGAAAAATCTCCTTTCCTAAAATCAAATCAAGTTTTTTCCCGTCAAACATGTCAAACATTATTCTCAAAGTTTCTGAGGTTTTGGGCTTTTTTTTGTGTGCAAATTTTCAATAACATTTCCTTGTTTTATTTTTATTTTTTTAGAAAATGTCTTACATGTAAAAGTTTCTTATTTTTTTCAAGCTAATTTTTAAGTGTTTAAATTTTTCTCTTTTTTTTTTTAGAAAATTTCTTAGATTAATCTCCAAATTTCAGAATTTTTTGGACCAAATTTGCTCTTCTTTTAATTTTTATATCTTCAATGTCCAGCACCATCGTATAAGACATGGCGATGGAGTATTTTCCTATTTCAAACCGTTTCCTTCTGCTGCTACTAAACCGGAATGGGAAATTTTTTTACATTAATATCAACATTTTTGAGTTTTTTCAAGCAAATTTTAGACATTTTAAAATTAGAAATTTCCTTAATTTTTTAGAGAAAATTTATGAGATTTTTGACAGAAAAATCTCATAAACAGGAAGTGATATTCAGCTATAATCTCAAAAAGAAATCAGTGTCGGATCCTGCTCTTTTGTTGTTCGAAGGGCATCTTCGTGTTCTGCCTGGTGTGGTCGGTCGGCGCCACCTGCGACGATTTGGGTCGAGAGAAGTTTGACTCGGTGGTGAGAGAGATCCTGAGCGGACCTTTAAGCAAAGAGACGATGAGCCTTCATGGCATTCTGGTAGAAGTCGACCCGCTGCCGAAACCGCTGGCGGTTCCTCTGCCCTCCGACGGGACGGTCTACCAGTACCGCTTCATTAAAGAGGTGCGACCGCGAAGCAGCGTCTGATTGGATGATCGCCAGTCAGCTGATACCAGATATTTACTTATGAGGAGACACAATCTTTTCCTACCATCTGATGTTAAAGGTTCCTGTTTCGGGTCAGTTAAAATTGTTTTCATTATCAGTCTGTGGCTCCACTTTTTTATGGAAATTCACTCAAAATAAACAGATTCACACATTTTTTCACACTAATACGCAATTGTGAGCTTTCTGCAAATTTTCCTCAAAAACAGTTAAATGCATTGGGTTACAGTGATGCCAACTCCCACCGAAATTTAATCTCTGAATAATTCTGACTTTTATTCTCAAAATTCTGACTTTTTTCAGAATTCTGATGTTTTTTTTTTAGTTGTTTTTTTTTTATTCTGACTTTAACATCAGTAAATTGATGTCAAAATTATAATTCTGTTTTCAGTGGCTCCAGTCCTCTTCTGTATTATTCTGAAAGAAATGGTCGACTCTGTTTCACTTTACGGACGATAGAAAACTTAAAAACTGATCAGTTTAAGCAAACATCCAGCTTATAATGCGATTAAGTCCCCAGATCGGTGTGTTTCTCTCCTCATTAACTGTGTCCATGCTTAGCGCAGGGCAGAGCGATCCTAAATCTGAACCTTCTGGTTCCTCAGGGTCCGGGCCGGTGGGAGCTTTGGACGGACCAGCTGAAGAGCGCGCCCGCCATCGGCAGAGACCTGCAGTTCAACGAGATCATCGTGCCGACGGAGAACACCGTGCGCTACATGGCGCTCATGCAGCTCCTCGTTACTCACCAGAAGCCGACCATCTTCATCGGCCCCACCGGCACCGGGAAGAGCGCCTACATCACTGTGAGTCCAAACCGTGGATTTAAAGCACCAAGGTGCAGCCAAAATGGCCGACCTTCTAAAGCATTCTAGAAAAACACAAACTATTACCAAGTGTTTTTGGTTTAGTTTCTAGTGCAAGATTTATGTAACTAATTAGTTAATTGAAATTGGTGCCTGGTTGACACAGTCCAGAGCAGTGAACTGTCTGCATCAGAGGCGCTAACACTGACCAGCAGCTCTTGGCTGCCACTTTCTCTCTAGACTCTGACAGAGTTAACAGAGTTTCTTGAAGGATACGGAGTATTTCTCAGTGGATCGTTCTGTATTTGGATAGAGGACTCTCTCCCCGCCCTGGTAGCTTCATCCATTAGTTTGCTCAAACTTTGGGCTGGCGGGTAAACGGGGCTCATCTCACCGGGGAGCCGGCTGCTCGGCTCTGAGCTCCCCGCCTGCCTCCATCCCAAGCCGCAGGCAGCAGACCGTGACTGAATCCCAAACCTGGCAGACGTGACAGAGGAGGAAAGCATGAGAAAACAATCAACACGACGCCCTTACCGCTTCCTGCACATGGCGCTGCTTCACTTCTCCGCTCGGGTTCAGAATCAGACTGGGACCAGTTGGGTTGCTTCCCCTCATCGTCTCATAGCTTCTGTAATTATGATGCTCTGATCACCTGATTAGATGGGAATGACATTTTAGCAGTCAATTATTCTGACAATTTATCGATTAATCGAATAAAAATTAACACATTCTTCATATTTTTCATTTAATCACTTGTCTTTTTAGACAATATTAGAAATATATTAAAATAAAATAAACAATTATATTCTTTTTTTTTTTCATTTTAAATCCGAAAATACATTTTCGCATTTATTGCTAAATTAGTGATTATTTCGTTAACCGATTAATCACGATTAATCACAATTAATCGTCTCATTTCTTTGGATCAGATTTGTTTACCAGGTGTTTCTATACCTATTATGAATCTAAATAATAATACTTGGTTTCACATCCATGAGTCGATAATGTTTATGTTCTCTCAATTGGACATGCCCACCATCTAAAATCTGATGTTTCCACTTCCTGTTTGTGTTCTGAAGGACTTCCTGTTGACTAAGCTGCAGAAGGATGCGTACAGCCCGTTATTCATCAGCTTCTCAGCCCAGACCACAGCAGCCCAGACGCAAAACCTCATCATATCCAAGCTCGATAAGCGGCGAAAAGGCGTGTTCGGGCCTCCGATGGGGAAGAAAATGGTACGGCTCATGACTCTTTCAACACTTTAAATGCTGAAGCACCTGGCAGTCGTCAGTATGTGACCTCTTCTGCTGGTTCCTCTCAGGTGGTGTTCGTAGACGACGTCAACATGCCAGCCAGGGAGGTTTACGGCGCTCAGCCTCCTGTGGAGCTGCTGCGCCAGTGGCTGGACCACTGGAACTGGTACGACATGAAGGACTGCTCCATGATCCGCCTGATGGACATTCAGATCATAAGTGCTATGGGGCCTCCAGGTGAGTAGCAGCCCCGTGTCACAGGAAGCAGCAGGTTTTTTGGTGTCTGGAAAATGAGCCATTTTAAAAGCCACTCAATTGTTAAGTCACATTCCACCGTTACCTAGCAACCCCAGTGGCATTCTGCCGGTTACCTAGCAACCCAACCTGAGTTCCAGCATGTTTAGTCAGCTGTACAATGGCTTCTGGAAAAGACAAGACTTTTGTTGTTAACTTACCATCCAGAAACCACTTTCTGCATTCGTGTTGGTCGTGCAGGAGGCTCCACTTCTGCTTTTCAAAGATGTACTGTCATACAATTGTGGCTCTGTTGCCAGCCATTTTCACATGTGAGTGTAAACGTTGACTTTGGGGCCAGCAGCAGCTTCTCTGGATTTAAAGTGACAAGATGCCCGAAAGAGGCTAAACACTGATAACCCAAAAATGTTACTGAAGTAAGAGCAGCATCACTTCAATATAGTTTTAATCAACTAAAAGTAAAAAGTAGCCATCCAAGAAATTACTCAAGCAAAAGTAAAAAAGTATTTGGTAAGAAGGCGACTGAAGTACTGAGTAACTCATCAAAACATCAATCATTTAATATTTAAAAATTAAATCACCAGACGGACCAAAATATAAAGTTTAAAGATGTTTTTTTGGTAAAATTATGTTTTTGTTCTCTAATATCGTGTCTACATTCTTGTAATTACACAAATAATCGTGCAGCCTGGTTCTCAGGCTCTCATACTATGAATGAAATAAAAAACCCTTTTTGAAAATATTCTTTGCATGTAGACGAGAAAGAAAAAAAACATTTAAATTATTTGTTTTCAGGCGGTGGAAGGAATCCTGTCACTCCTCGTTTCCTCCGCCATTTTAACGTGGCAACCATCAACGAATTCGATGAGAAGACAATGTTTACCATCTTCTCCAGGATCACAGATTGGCATTTCACCATAAGGTAACAACAGTTTCACATTTTATAAACAAAAATCTGAAAAGTGTGGTGTGGACTGAAATCCCTCCGTTCATTCATTCATTCAAATTAAAAGTTTAGACAAGATTTTAATCCCATACTTGAGCAGAGGTTTCCTGTCTAAGTTCTGACCTGTTTTTACCTCCAGGTTCCCCTTCCCGAGTTACATCGCGTCTCTGACCTCTGACATCGTCAACAGTACTCTGTCCGTGTACCAGGAAGCGACCAAGAACCTGCTGCCAACACCAGCCAAGTCCCACTACCTGTTCAACCTGCGCGACGTTTCCCGGGTCATCCAGGGCATCTGCCTGTCCCGGCCCGAATCCGCAGAGGAGCCGTCGGTCATCAAACGGCTCTGGGTCCACGAGGTGAAACAGCCGGGCCGTCCGTCAGGCCATGACCCAAACCTTCGAACCACACAGACCCGTTCAGGCCGCTTTAATCAAACTCCAGTCCGTTTGTCTGGAAAGTCCAGTTCATAATCTGCCAGTGGAACCAGAACTTTTTCATCTATATAAAATAATTATTTAGCTAAAACAAGCTCCTCCATCATGCTGAAAACATTCTAGTATTTCAGCTTTTTGTCTCATTTCAACTGTACTGAGATATTTGCACTAATCTAAACCAAAAGTACTTGGTAGGATTTTGTGTTTTTGCAGTGTAGGGAACTCTTCCTTATTTCCTCACTGCAAAAACACAAAATTTTACCAAATATTTTTGTCTGGTTTCTATGGAAAATATCTTGGGACATTTTCATTGAGATAAAACTGACTTATAGGTAACTTTTCAGCAAGACATAGGAGCTTGTTTTGGGTAAATATTGCTTGAATAGAGATAAAAATTATTAGTTTCACTGGTAGATTATTTCACTTGCAACATGGAAAATGTTATAAGGTAAATAATCTACCAGTGGAACAAGTACTGGTACTTTTTCAACAATATAAAATAATTATTGACTTAAAACAAACTGTTACATCTTTCTAAATGATGTTTTGTCTCATTTCAAGTGAAGACATTTGCGCTGGAAACTAGACATAAATATTTGGTAAAATTTTGAGTTTTTGCAGTGTAGACAGAAATTTTGTCACATTTGTAATGGAAACGCAGCAACTGATCAACACATCTGATGACCTTTGACAAAATGTGATGTTTGCTGTTTCTATGTTTGAGCTCCCTTGCTGCTGAAATGTTCTGGTGTAATGAAGTTCTGCTGGGCCCGGTCAGGTTCTGAGGGTGTACTGCGACCGGCTGGTGCAGGACTCGGACCGCTCCTGGCTCGTCAGCCACCTGCAGGTGGTGTTCGCGGAGCAGATGCAGGAGGACTTCCACCTGCTGTTCCAGCACCTGGACCAGGACCAGGACGGCTTGGTGACGGAGGACGACCTGCGCAGCCTCATGTTCTGCGACTTCCACGACCCGAAGGGCGAGGACCAGAACTACCGCGAGGTGCCGAACCTGGAGCAGCTGCGCCTGGTGGTGGAGTCGCACCTGGACGAGTACAACAACATCAGCAAGGCGCCCATGAAACTGGTGCTGTTCCGCTTCGCCATCGAGCACGTCTGCCGCATCTCGCGCATCATCAAGCAGCCGAGCGGCCACGCGCTGCTGGTGGGCGTCGGCGGCAGCGGGCGCCAGTCGCTCACCCGGCTGGCCGCCTACATGGCCGACTCGGAGCTCTTCCAGGTGGAAATCACCAAGACGTACGGCACCAACGAGTGGCACGAAGATCTGAAGCTGGTGATGAGGAAGTCGACGCAGGGCGAGGCGCACGGCATCTTCCTCTTCACCGACACGCAGATCAAGAAGGAATCATTCCTGGAGGACATCGGCAACCTGCTGAACACCGGAGAGGTGGGACCAGAAGAGAGCTGTTAGAAATGGTTTATTTAGTCATAAAGTAAAAAAAAAAACAAAACTAAACGATATTCATTTTTAAATGTCAGTTTCAAACTAAACATTTAGTTGAGAAGCTAAATATTTAGCTCCACAATTAGATGTTTAGATCTGAGCTAATATTTCCTTCATCAACTAAATATTTTGTTACAGTTTATATATTTAGTTTTTAAAGTACCGTAAATGTGTAGTACCAAACTAAGTATTTATTTTCTAAGGTAAACATTTAATTTCCAAAATAAATGTTTAGAAATTAGACATTTAGTTTAATTTCCAAATAACTAGCTAGCAAGCTAAATAGATTGATAGATCGATAGCTAAATATTTAGTTGGGAATTTAATGTTTAGTTTGTATATATTCAGTTCCATAGTAAAAATTTACTTTCTAAGCTAAACATTTAATTTCCTAATTAAAGGTTTAGCTCAGAACTTAGTTTAAACAGCTAGCAAGCTAAATGTCTAGTTTGGAAATTAAATGTTTATCTCAGAAAATAAAATATTTAGTGGTTTAATTTGGAAACTAAATATTTAATGTGGAGCTAATTATTTATTTTCAAACTAAATGTTTAGCTAGTAAGCTAAATACTAGCTTTGGAAATGAAATGTTGAGTTTGAAATATAAATATTTAGTTTGGAAATTAAATTATTATTTGGAAAAAAATATTTTCTTTGCAAGCTAAACATTTAATTTACTCTTAAATATTATTATTTTTCAAACTAAATATTTAGCATGAAAGCTAGATATTTAACTGACAAGCTAAATATTTAGGTAATTTAGTTTGGAAACTAAATATGTATTTATAAACTAAATATTTAGCTCCAAATTAAATATTTAGTTGGCAAACTTAAAGTTTAATTTCCAACTTAAGTATTATTTTCAAACTAAGCATTTCAAATATTTACATAGCAAACTAAATATTTAGCTTCTTAGCTAAATTTGGAAAATATAGTTTTGAAAAACAAACACCCTTTTTGTCTTATGATTGACTAAATAAACAAAAATATTGCTCTTAATTTTTTATTGTGTGACTTTACAAATGACACCCATAAAAATCGGAACGGATGAGTTGAAAGTCGTTGGATTCATTTTAAAATGACTAAAACTTTGGCTGGAAGGCTGACATGTTGTTTTCTTCCAGGTTCCCAACCTGTTCGCCGTGGATGAGAAGCAGGAAATCTGTGAGAAGATGCGCGTTCTGGACCGGCAGCGCGATCGCGACAAGCAGACGGACGGCTCGCCGCTCGCCCTGTTCAACATGTTCCTGGAGCGCTGCCGCACTCAGCTGCACGTGGTGCTGGCCATGAGTCCCATCGGCGACGCCTTCAGGGACCGCTTACGCCGATTCCCCGCCCTCATTAACTGCTGCACCATTAACTGGTTCCAGGTGGGCCGATTTACCCCAGTTCATGACTTTGGTACCAGAACTTTCCGGGCTTGGAAGGGGGCTCTGAAGGAGGGTCAATGTTTAGGTACGGTGGGATCTACTGGGTTTGCAGGTCTGGTCTGAAGTTTTATAGTGCAACAGATTGTTGAATCTTTCATATGTGGATACAAGAACCTAACTTGGATCCCAGAGGTTTACTTTTGGAAAAACAAAAACATTAGCCATAGGAAAATTCAAGATGGCTGCCATTTTTCAAAATGGCCACCAATATGGTCATCAATTTATTTTTTCACTTAATTTGCCAATTTTTTATCACATATGAATACATTTGGTGTCAAATCAAACATGCTTGGACCAGTAGAAATCATATTTACTAATACTGGTTTGATTTTTTTCAAGATGGCTGCCGTGGTTGTTATGAAAAATAAATTTTTCTCTGAAATCATCAATTAAAGTAATTTGTTTGGTGACAAATCATAGCTACATAGTTTGAATGACAGATATCGAATACATTTTCTTGATATTGTCCCTCTGTTTTCTTGTGGACATTTTTCACAATGGCTGCCATTTTTATATATGACATAGCGAAAGCTAACCAAACAATTCCACTAATTCACTAAATAAGAATCTTAACTCCGTTAACACTAAGCCACTTAATAATTAAAAAAATAGCAGAAGCTAACAATAACCATCAACATTTTTCAAAATGGCTACCATGGTTGTAATTGAGAACAAATGTTTGCACTAAAATTGACAGTAGCAATTGCCAGTGGTGAGAACAGCTAACCAAAAAGTTCCGCTAATTCGCTAAACAAGAATCTTAAAACTTAGCTCTGATAGCGCTAAACTGCTAAGCACATGCAAAATTAGTAGAAGCTAATGCTAACCATTAACACAGCTGCCTGTCAGTCTGTATCACACATCTTCATCTCCTTCCAATTGACAACTGCTGTAAGATTCGCAAACAGCAACGTTTGTGAGATGGCGGCCATCTTTAAAAATGGCTGTCATCCTGAAATTCACATGGCTGATGGGAAATATGAAAACCATACAACCTGAGTGGTGATCCTACACATTGTTACGTTTGTATCGACACTTGAAAAATTTAAACAGTGATATTCTGCACTGCTGGAATGATGAGCTTTAAAACTGTGCAGGTAGGCTGAAACATTTCCTAGCAGAACATTTGATAATCCAGTGATATTTTTTATATGTTTATTACTCTGGTGGAGGAAAACTTCAATAGTTGTCAGACCAAATGAGCATGAACTTCCAATTTGATAATTTCAATCATTCCTGGTTTAAAAAACAACTTTTCTTGATAATAAACTGGACACATTTCTGCATCCATCAGCCTTGGCCTGAAGATGCCCTGCAAGCCGTGGCTGATCGCTTTCTGGAGGACGTTGAGATGACGGATCAGTACCGGCAGGGCTGCATCCACATGTGCAAGAGATTTCACACGTCCACTATGGAGCTGTCGGCTCACTTTCTGGACGAGCTGCAGCGCCACAACTACGTCACGCCGACTTCCTACCTGGAGCTCATTTCCACTTTCAAAAACCTGCTGAGGACGAAAAGAGCGTGAGATAATCGCATCGTTTGGTCCAATATTACAGCAGTGGTGGGCACCGCTAACAAGAAAAAGTTAGCAGAAGCTAACACTAAAGCGCTAGTCAAAGATTAGTTGCACAATGCTAAAGTGCTACACTAACAAGGTATTTAGCGGAAGCTAATGCTAAAGCGCAACACTAATATTGTACTTAGTGTAAGCTCATGCAAAAGAATGTGTGCTAAAGTTACCAAAAATCCCAAAGCGCTATATCAACATGAAGCTATTGTTAAAGAACGCAAGGGAGGAAAGAGTCGACTGCAAAAACTTCAATACTGTTGTTGAACTTTAGGAAAAAAGTGTGAGGCGCTAAAATGCTAACTTAGCTATGCTATTAGCATATTAGCAGAAATGTGCCCACCTCTGCCTTTAAGTGATTAGGTAACATTTCATCTCAATCCATGTGGACATCAGCTATATTTTCTTCCCTCTCCGTCCAGCGAGGTGATGCAGCTAAAGTATCGCTATGAAGTTGGTCTGGAAAAGCTGCAGTCGGCCGCAGACCAGGTGGCCACCATGCAGGTGGAGCTGGAGGCGCTGCAGCCGCAGCTGCTGGTGGCCAGCAAGGAGGTGGACGAGATGATGGTGGTGATCGAGCGCGAATCCAAGGAGGTGGCCGCCACGGAGAAGGTGGTGAAGGAGGACGAGGCGGTGTCCAACGAGCAAGCAATGGCCGCCAAGGCCATAAAGGACGAATGCGACGCCGACCTGGCCGAAGCCACGCCCATCCTGCAGTCGGCTCTGGACGCGCTGAACACGCTCACCCCGCAGGTAGGAGGCGCCAGAGGAGCCCTACTTCTGATTCAATCGCACAAGTCAATGGATTTTATATGATAATATGCTTTCTTTAAATTGAAAATGTCAATAAACAAACAAAACAAGAATACATATACGTACACAAACAGTAATTTTTGCTCACTGCAAAGGTAGCCCACAAGTTATGCAACAGGTTGTTGCACTGCAAAAACACAAAAATTTCCTAGTATTTTTAAGTTTCTAATGCAAATATCTTACTACAATTTAAATAAGACAAAAAATTAGTTGCAAGTAACTTTTCAGTAACATATAGGAGCTTATTTAAGTCAATAATTAGTACTAGTACTACATTATTTAACTTCTAACAAGACATTTTTCCTATAAGTGAATTAATCTGCCAATGGAACTAGAACTTTTCCATCAATACTGAGAAATTATTGACTTTAACAAGCTGTTATAACTTTTCAGTAATAATTCCTTAATACTGAGGAAAAGGTTCTAGTTCCACTGGCAGATTATTTCAGCTACTGTGCAACAAGACATTTTTCCCAGGAGTATTCAAGAACTATTTACTTAAAACAAACTCCTTTTTCTTCCTAAAGCAAAATTAATAAATTAGTTTTGTATTATTTTAATTGTACTGAGGCACTAAACTAAACCAAAAATACTTGGTAAGATTTTATGCTTTTGTAGTGTAGGGAACCCTTCCTTCACTTCTCACTGCAAAAACATAATTTACATATTTTACCAAATATTTTTGTCTAGTTTGTAGAGCAAATATCTTTGTACATTTGAATTAAGATAAAACTGACTCATTAGTAACTTTTTACCTATATGTAGGAGTTTGTTTTAGGTAAATAATGCTTGAATATAGATGACAATTAGTAGATCCACTGGCTGATTATTTCACTTGTAATATGGGAAAAATGTCTTGTTATAAATTAAATAATCCTCCTGTGGAACTAATATTTTTTGTATAGATTGTATGAATTATTGACTTGGAACAAGCTCATATTTCCTCCTAAAAAGTTAGATTTGTCTTACAAATGAACTAAGATGTTGGCACTAGAAACAACACCAAGCTTTTTGTTGTTTTTGCAGTGTAGCATAAGAATCAGTCCTGATTTAGCTGCCATATTGGTTCGAAAATGAGTTTGAATTTCAAATCCTTTTATTCTGTTAACTTTTTCCCATGTTTTCTGGGGCGGAGCGGTGATCTGTGTGCTGAAATGTGCAGGACATCTCGCTGGTGAAGTCCATGAAGAACCCGCCTGCAGGGGTGAAGCTGGTGATGGAGGCCATCTGCATCCTGAAGGGCGTCAAGCCGGACCGGATCCCGGACCCGGCCGGCTCTCTGAAGAAGGTGGAGGACTACTGGGGTCCGGCCAAGAAGCTGCTGGGAGACATGCGCTTCCTGCAGAGTCTGCATGAGTACAACAAGGACAACATCCCTCTCAACCTGATCACCATCATCCGCCAGAAGTACATCACCAACCCGGACTTTGTGCCGGAGAAGATCAGAACGGCGTCCAATGCGGCGGAGGGAATGTGTAAGTGGGTCTGTGCCATGGACAAGTACGACAAGTAAGAGTTTCCCTTCAGCTCCCTTCTTACCACTTTGTTACATTTGACTGAATCTTATCTGTATTTATAAACATCTACTTTTACCTGTGGTTTTTTACAGTGTTTATTTCCATCTTAGCTTAAATTCTGTGGAGATAAACTGAAAAATAAAGTTGAATCTTAAAAGTAGTTTTTAATTTTTTGTCAGTTAAATTTTTTTTAATCTTATACTAAAATTTATTTATTTCTCAGTATCAAATCTTTTCTTTTCAGTGTCATTTTTTACAGGTAGAAAAAACTTTTTAAAAATACAAAAACAAAAAAAACCTTTGAATCTTAATATTAGTTTTTAACGTTAGCAGTTTAAAATGTTTGTAATAATATAATAAAATAATAATTATATAATCAAAAATAATAATTCCAATTTTTTACATTTGTGGTCACAATTTATAAACCATAAAGTTTGCTACAAATTGTTTTTGTTTTATTGAAACTAAAAAAAACTTGAATCTGAAAAGTATTTAACTTTTTTTATTTATTTCAAACCCGTTTTCTAGTTTCTAAATTATTTTTCAGTTTCAAATCCTTTCCTTTCAGGTTCAAAAGAATTGAAGAAACTTTTATTTTCACAATTTATGGAGCTGAATTGGGGCCAAAAGATTTGCTCCAATTTTTTTATTTTTTGTTTTAAAAAACTTCAATATGAAAAGTAATTTTGACCCTTTTTTTTGTTTATGTTTTTTTCCCAGTTTGAGACTTTTTTTCAGCTTCAAATCTTTTCTTAAGTTAAATTTTTTTTATCAGTTTAAAAATTATTTGTCAATTTGAAATCTTTTTTTTTTTCTTTCAGTTTTCTAAAAAAATGTTTTGGAGCAATTTGGCTCCATAGAATTCTGTGTAAATAGTTTTTCGTCTTGTGAATATGCATGCAGAGTGGCCAAGGTGGTTGCACCAAAGAAAGCCAAACTTGCAGAAGCCGAAGGAGAGCTGAAGATCGCCATGGACGCTCTGCACATCAAGCAGGCGGCTCTCAAAGAAGTCCAGGACAAACTGGCGAAGCTGGAAGACACTCTGGAGGCAAACAAGAACAAGAAAGCTGATCTGGAGTTCCAGGTCCGTAACAACTCCCACTTTAAAGTGCTAAGCTAACAGCACTGAGCAGTTTGAGCTGCAGAGAAACTGGGAATCGCATGGAGATAAGTTGGGGTTATAAAAGTAGCTCAAAAATTATATTTTGAACCTGAAAAGTAATTTTGAGACTGAAAAAATGGAAACTAAAAGAAAATATTTGAATCTGAAAAATAGTTTTGAAACTAAAAAACAATTCAAAATGAAACAGAAAAAAATGGAACTAAAGATAAAAATTCTTCAAATTCAAGTTTTCTCTGGTTTCAAAATATTTTTTAGGAACAGACTTTATAGAATTGTGCTGAGAGTATTGTCCTTGCTGCAATAAATGTTTCCAAACTTTGACTTTGTGTTGGTTTGGCCTGCAGGTGGATCTGTGCAGTAAAAAACTGGAGCGAGCCGAGCAGCTGATCGGAGGCCTGGGCGGAGAGAAAACCCGCTGGAGTGAGATGGCCTTTAATCTGGGCCTGCTCTACAACAATCTGACTGGGGATATGCTAATCTCATCAGGCATCGTGGCTTACCTGGGAGCCTTCACCTCCAAATACAGACAGGTGGAGGCAGCCAAGATGTCCGCCTGCTGCAGCTAACTCTACTTTTGAGCTTAAAGTTCTTCTGTATGCTAAATGCTAGCGTAGCATTCTGCGTCCAGCTCAAATCTTTGATGTTTTTTTGTGTTTTACTGATGGTTGAATCGTTTCCTCCAGGATCAGACGGAGAAGTGGCTGGAAATGTGTAAGGCCATGGAGATCCCGTGTTCCTCCAACATGTCGCTCACCAGCTCTCTGGGCGAACCGGTAAAGATCCAGGCGTGGAACATCGCCGGCCTGCCGTCAGACAGCTTCTCCATAGAAAACGGCATCATGATATCGTGAGTTCAGGACACAAAGACATTCCCACCTCCAGTCACATTATTTCAACACAGTGAACACAAATTACTGGGATTTTATGTCATAGATCAGCCACCAGAGGGCGCTAGAGGCCCACAGAAGGCTCAAGGGAAGAGAAGAATTTTTTAAAGTTCTTCAAATTAAAAATTACAAAATCTAAAATACAATTTACTATGATTCATTGAAATATTACTTGGCATGCTCATCTTTCTGCGTAATTTAAATTTCTGCCAAAAAGAAACCAAGGAAATATGAGTTATAAAAATTGGAAAAAACTGAGAATTTTTTTTTACTTTTTAAGCATATAAATAAAAAAGAAAATCTGGAAAATGTCTGAGATTAATAAAAAAATATATATCTTTTTTTTTTTTTCAAGCAAATTTTTGAGTTTTCAAACTCAAGTTTGAGTTTTTTGAAAAATTCTGAAATTAATTTCAAAATTGTAGAAAGAACTGTCTAGAAGCCGCTACTGCAAAGAAACCCCTACGAACTCCTGGCTAAAACTTTCTAAAAGTCGATGTTTCTTGACATGTTTTGTAGCGTTAGCCAGAAGCTAATTCTGTTTTTGGGTAATGTCCCAGATCAACTCAAAGTAAAGCAGAAATGTGAAGTGGAAGCAAATTATACAAAATATTCAACAATAAAAATAAACTAAATCTAAAACTCTGAATGAATGGATGGAAATTCTACTGGATAATTTTCCTTCCTCCTTACATTAGTTTGTGTTGATCTTTGTCATGAAATCTCAATTCAATCATTTTAGTTTTTTATTTTAAGTAAATAAAGTGAAATAAAAACAAGGAAGATGTAAATATTCAGCTCCTTTTGACTTGGCGGATCAAAACGTGCCTCTTCATCTCTCCTGACGTTAAAGCTGCAGCTGTGAAGTCTTTGCTGCTGGACGTCTGCTGTTTGCTGCTATTAGCAAACTGTGAGAGAAGCTTCAATTCTGCAAAAAAAAACAAAAAAAAAAAAAACAGATATTATCTGAGTCTGGAGGAAAAACACACCAGGTTGTATCTTAGCAATCTTCCAGTTTGATAACAGAGGCGAAGAAACAAATGTGATAAAACTAAATAAAAATAAAACACCTGATAAACCTGAAATGCAAAACAAATCTGTGGATGTGATTTATTTTAATAGTTTACAGACTTTGGGAAGCAGATAAAAGCAAGATAAATCAAATTTCTGCAGGATGAGTCACATCCAGCTCCTTCCTTTATGAAATAATGTCATTTTTTCTGGTTCTAAACAATTAAGTTTATTTAAATTACTGCAAATATCTTAAAGCATTTTACAAACAACTAATTTCAATACAATCAATTTTAAATTCCAACTGATATCAGTTATCAAACAGTGCATTCAGCTCAGTTAATTATTCAAATTAACGCTGCATCTGACAATTATTATTCTGATGATTAATCAATTAATCGATTAATTGGATAAGCTCTTCAATTTGCACTTTCTGCAGATATTTTTATGCAAAGGATTCATCGTCAGCTGAAATAATCCTTCTAAAATCTACATGTGAAAATCTGAGCCGTTTCTGCTTCACTTAATCCGGTGATTACTTTTTGGATCAACTGATCAATCTTTGGAAAGCAATAATTGCTTAATAGGGGATTTTTTGTTTAGAAGATTAGTTAAGCTAATATTTAAAGACAGTTTTTAATTTGGGTTTAATTACTGCTCTGAGTGTCTGCAAAGGCCAGTTTTATGAGTCTGTATGCTCAAATTAATGGTTAAACGATTGCTAAATTAGTTGACGATTATATCAATGAGACGATTAATCGCGATTAATCGTTTTGCAGAATGAGGAGAAGTGGTCAGTTTGTCCTCCAGTAGCTGATTGGTTGTCTTTGTTTTTGAGGAGCCATCTTGTTCCCTACATGGACGTCTGTCCTTCACTGTGACCTCTTCAAAACAAAACATTACTTTAAAGCGATGGATGGATGGATGGATGGATGGATGGATGGATGGATGGATGGATGGATGGATGGATGGATGAATGGATGCAATATTTTGTGTTCATGTAACTCATAAAATCCCAATAAAAACTCATTTATAGGTTATTTTATAAAGACATGCGAATATTTTTGCAAGACATTGTCCTGTGTATGAATCTCTCTCTCTCTCTCTTGCTCTCTCTCTCCTTCTCTCTCTCTGTCTTGTTTTGTTCTGCATTTCTCTCTTGTTCTTTCTCTCCCTCTCTCTCCTTCTCCCTCTTTCCATCCGCCCCTCCCTCCATCCAGTAACGCCAGGCGATGGCCGCTGATGATCGACCCCCAGGGTCAGGCCAACAAATGGGTGAAGAACATGGAGAAAGCCAACAACCTCCATGTCATCAAGCTGAGTGACTCCGACTTCGTCCGCACTCTGGAGAACTGCATCCAGTTCGGGAACCCAGGTCTCTCTTTCCCCTCATTTATATCTGCAGTTCCAGCCCCGGCCACACGGTGTCACTCTTCACCTCGCAGACTGCTGCTCTCCTTTGTTCTGGTCTCTTCAGTGGGAAACTGAAATCACTGAGATGTTCTGTTCAGATGGGCTCTGATTCAGGCCGCTGTGTTTAAAACAGCAGAGAATCACATTAAAGATGCAGAGAGAGCTACATCTGTTAGCAGCTGTTAGCATCTGCTAGCATCCTAATCTGCTAGTCAGATTGAAATCATAACTGTCCAGTTTGGATTTAAAAATAAGGGACATTTTTCGTTACTTGATGCCATCCCACCAGCCCAACCTCGGACCAGTATCCCCTAAATTATAAGACAAGAAATCTTAAAAAAAAGAAAAAGAAAGAAAAACTACCATTTAACCACAAACTAGAAAATTCCTGTGCAATTTCTGTTACAGAGCCTAAATGAAGACACAAAAAGCAATTGAAGCACATTTATTTACATATTCATCAACCGTAACCCTCCAGTGCTCGTCTCAGGTCCAATAGGTTGACTTCACCACAGAAACACTCAGGTCCCTTTAATTGTTCTAACAAAATCACGTTGATGGTTAACATCAGTCCAGCAGCTTCTGCCCCCATACATTAAATAAAATATTATAAATAAGCCTAAATGAAACAATAGCTCCCAATGAGCACTTAGCAGCAGTTGATATTTTTAAATTTAAACAGCTAAAATGGACATTAATAATAACAGATAAAAACATACAAAATATAGCAAAATGGCCCATGAAACACTGTATAGAATTACATTTGTCTAAAATATATGTTGAAAAATAATACTTGTAGTACTTAAAAAGACAAAACAGAGCTGATCCTGAAACAAACCACAGTTTCAAACGGCAACAGATAGAAATAAAAAAGGGGGCGGAGCTGACGGTTACTGGTTGCTACGGTAACCACCAACCGTCAAAAGCAGCCAGACAGAAGTTAATGCATCTATAAATGTCTGGAGAAACAACTTTTTGTTACCTGTTACACAACCATATGTATATGAAATAATTCCTTTAAGTGTCATTTCATGCAGAAATTGCTTTTCATTGGGCAGGAAACGATAAATGAGACGAACCCTTCAGCATAAAGCTTTATATGCTATTGGTGTTAGCATAATTTGCCTAAAAAAGTAAACGACAGAGAAAGTCGTTCAAAACGACTCGACTGGACGCTCAGCCAGGCTGAATGAGCTGATCTCAGAAATCAGGTGAAATACGGTAGTTTCCCCAACAAACAGGAGATATGACTGAAATGTGTGGGCTGACTTTGATACTGAAGCGCTAAAGTAGAAGCTTCTTAGCAGATGTGGCCTAATGAGCCACCAAACAGCAGAACAAGCTGCTGTGAGGAGGAAAAACACAAAAACGTCCATTTGACTGGATTCAGAGGCAACGTATTTACGGTGAGAAACAGAGGCATTAAAAGGACATCTGAGTAACGACCTGACTGACTCTTCGCTCACCAGCAGGCTGGCAGAGCAACGTCTCTGTAAAATTGTCCCCAGAGGGAACGGTTCCTTCCCTGATGGCCTCTTTTCTTATTTCACACTTTTGCACTTTCTTTGTGTTTGTGTCGCAGTCCGTGACGATGCGCCGCTGTTCGCTCCTCCAGCCGGACGGAGCTGTTGTTTCTCTTATGTAATCATTAGCAAGTTGCTGCTGGTTTGTGTTTGAAAAAGGTCGCCGCTCCCAGTTGCCTCTGGGAGCCGAGTCGCCTCCTGACAGAGCAACATCAATTATAAACAGGCCAGCGTTGGAAACATGAGAACAGCATTATCATACTTAATGTGGAATCACATTAGCAGTGATGTTGGGGAGTCCGGCGTTTTGAGCCTCAGTGGTTCCCTGGTCACTCACATGCGCTCCACAGGAAGAGTCAATTTATTCACCTTGATACCTAAAATAAGGTAGTAGCTGCCGGCGGCGGGCACCGCTAACTAAAGCACTAGCTGTGCTAATGTAGCGTAGTTGATTCTGCGTTGATATTTTTATTTTATAACATGTTATTTTACACTAACACTAAAGCGCTACATCAGCACGGTAGCAGAAGCTAATGCTAAAGCACAAATACAGTCAAAACAATACGAGAACAAAAGACACAATAAAGCAACAAAAAAGTCGTAATAATACAGGAAAAAGGTCATAATATGAGAATAAACTTGAAGTAATATGGAAAAAAGTTGGAATAATATAAGAATAAAATTGTAATGATACGTAAATGAAGTTGAAATGTTGCTAAAAAAAACTTGTAATATTAGTAAGAATTTTATAAACCCTTCATGAAAAATAATAAGAAATCAAAATGAGGAACGTTGAGCATCTTCTTCTATGGTATCAGTTTTACAAATAGGACATATTTGATATTAAGCATCAGCATTAAATTATTATCTTGATAAGGAAATTTGTGCTCAACACTAAATTGCTAAGCAAACAATTAGCTCTGCTATTTTTCATATTTTATATTTTTATATATTATACTTTAGCGCATTAGCAGATTGTCGGAGGCTGCTTCTAATATTCCAGGTTTTCCTTCTGCAGTATTTAGGACTGATGCAGTAATTAATGCAAAAAGGAGCCCAAACCCAGTAAATCAGCACAGAAATTGCTATTAATCTGAGATGCTGAATTTTGAATGTTTGTTTTTGTAAGTCAAAAATATAAGAAATAAAAGTTATGTATGTTTTTCTCTGTGTAATGAATCTATATGAGTTTGAGTGAAATGAGGGACTAAAGCCTCGGAGCTTTTCTGGATATTTTTCCCTTTGTCGACCCGACAGCGTTACGCTGCTCTGTCTCTGTGTGAAAGTCAGAACCATTTCGGCGACAACGCTGACATGTTGTGGAGGAAAACAATTTGCTTCGACTGGAACCATTTAAAACGGAGCAGCTCCGCCGTTGTAGCGGCCGTCAGCCGGATGATGATGATGGTTTGTAAAGACGAGGCGGGTTTTGTGTTCCAGTGCTGCTGGAGAACATCGGCGAGGATCTGGACCCCATCCTGGAGCCTCTGCTGCTGAAGCAGACCTTCAAGCAGGGCGGGGCGCTGTGCATCCGCCTGGGAGACTCCACCATCGAGTACGCGCCCGACTTCCGCTTCTACATCACCACCAAGCTGCGCAACCCTCACTACTTACCCAAGATCTCAGTGAAGGTAAAACTCTCCTGTAGGGCCGCATGATAAGGCTGAAAAACCTAGCATGACATAAGAGTTTTATATCAGTCAATATCGATAATTATTGATTGATTTTTTGTTTTAAATATCTGAAATGCTTCCAAACTGATGGCGTGACCTTTCCTGTTTTATCCAGTTTTCACTCCAGGCCGTTATTTTTTATTTGTAACCACTTATGAGGCGAAACCTGAAACTGCTGCTGCGTCAGCTACGCAGCATTTAAGTTTTAAGTTGAAGAAAGAAGTTGTTGCTGGGTAGGCACAAGCTACTCAACAGTTGCTGTTAGTCAACCACAAGTTACCCAACTGGTTGGATGATGAAAAGTTACTTATAAATAAGTTTTGTGTTATTTCGAATGTATTATTTCCACTGGAATGGAGACCAAAAACACTTGGTGACATTTTGTGATTTTGCAGTGTTCATGCCTCTCCTTTCAAATTTTTATCTGGAAAATGATTCATTTATGTTCAAAATATCAGAGAAACATGATATTCTGTTTAAAATTTTCATTAGTAAATGAAAAACCTCGTGTTTGCTCTTCATTTTGATGACAAAAAAGGCGATTCTGTCAGAAAGTCTCTGTACTTTGTGTCTCACAGCTTGAATATTTTTTTCTTTTTAGTCAAATGTTTGTTATTTGATTACATCGATCATTTTTACCCCAATCACACAGTGGATCATTGTTCTCCCACCCTCTATAATCTGAAAAAGTATTTCAGGAAAAGGAGCATTAAAGTAAATCACATTACAGAGAAGGAAGAGGTTGGAAAGCATTTCAGAAGATCACATTTCCAGCATCTATTTGTAGCAGCTCGCCGCTTTATGGCCGGCGATTAGATTGATTCAGCTCATTTTTCACAACTGGCTCAGTCCCTTTCTCTTCCATTTTTGTCTAAATCTTTTTTTGGCATACAGTGTATTAGTGTGAGGGTTTCCATTACGCCCATTAAACCGCTTTTCGAAATGCAAAAGAGGGCTGATCCGCTGGAGAAGCGGCTCTTTTCCAATGTGAATGTGTGAAAAGGACAAACTGGAGATTTATACGAGATCCAAGCTGTTACCACCAGCAGAGTGGGCCTCACTGCATCAATGGAAATAAAATTAAACCCCAGAGAAGCACACTTCTTATTTAGGTTACAGAGAAGAACCTCCAGGTAAAAGCTAAGAAACTGCAACACCTTTTCACACTAAAAGAGCGAGTGCACCACACTGCTGCTTTATTAGAGGCAATCTGATCGTTGCAACTGATTTATAACAGAGAAAACCAACAAACTTTAGTCACTACAGAGGAAATATCATGTTGAGATAAGCACAGTGAATTACAAAAGCAATAATAACTCTTCAGTTCAGCACTTTATGATTCCACAGCTGCAGACAACACAAATACAACATTCAATGACAAAATATTAGAAAACAGGTGATCAAAAATGTTCAAAATGTGACACACCTGGTCACAAAATTGGTGAAGATCTGTAGTGTTGTTTGGGATGAAGCAGTATTCCTATAAATTTCACCTTATGGATGGGAACCTGTAAATTCCTCAAAGAGACGACGGTTTCTGGTGACTGCAGTGGTTCTGGCTTTTCCACAATCTGCTCCAGATTTCTGACAGGGGGCGCTGTTGTTATTCTGCTTTCAGTTTTAATAAGATTAAACTACGACGGCGTATTAGGTACATTGTTAATAGACAAAAAAGGAATAAATTTACTCCACAAAACTCAGAAATTTTAAGATTAATGTCAGAAAATTTCTAGAAAAAAGTGGAAATTTCATAGTTTTAAAAGTAGAACATTTTTTATTTTTGAAACTCAAAAAATTAAAAACTGAAACTGAGAACTTTGCTGTTTCTAAGTTTCTCACCAGTCGTCAACAGGAAGGACTTCAAGATGTCTGAGGCAGACTGACAGTGATTTCAGTGGTTAGCATTAGCATCTGCTCATTTTTTTTGTATGTGTTTACCTTAGCATTAGCATAGAGAAACTTCTTGTTCAGCAGTTTAGTGGAACATGCACCATTTTAGTACAAACATATTTTCCATTACAGCCATGGCAGCCATTATCAGAAATGTTAATGTTAGCATTAGCTTTGGCTAATTGTTTGTGTTTAGAGGTTTAGTATCAGCATAGGTCAGATTCTTGTTTTGTGAATTAGTGGAACTTTTTGGTTAGCTTTTCTCACTACTAGCAATGACTACTGCCGATTTTAGTTCAAACATATATTCTCCATTACAGCTATGGCGGCCATTTTGAAAAATGTTCACGAGAAAAAAAGAGACACAAAATTAATAAAATAAATCTGATTTCTATGGATCAAGATATGTAGCTATGATTTGACGCCACAGACATTCATCTAATTGACAATTTTTGCATCTTCCATGTCAACCACGGTGGCCATCTTGAAAAATCAAAACATTATCAGTGAATATGATTTTTGTTGGTTCAGTCATGTGTGATTTGACTCTAAAACTCCATTTGTGATAAAAATGGGCAAATTTAGTGCAAAATTAAATCTTTCTTGACGACCATCTTGGGGCCCATTTTTCAAGATGGCTGCCAAAACAGCAACCCCTTAAGAACATCTGTGCCTCATTAGGTTCCTGTATCCACATGTGAAAGATTTTGCTGGAATATTAAATAATGTGCTGCACTGTTCAGGTCACACTGCTGAACTTCATGATCACGCCTGAGGGCATCGAGGACCAGCTGCTGGGCATCGTGGTGGCTCGGGAACGGCCCGATCTGGAGGAGGAGAAGCAAGCCCTCATCCGACAGGGTGCAGAAAACAAAAGGTGCAGTTTTCCTCCACGGTGCGCCGTCCAACCAGCTACCTGCAGTCTCCAACGCTAAACCAAACTGTGGTTCTTTGTCAGACAACTGAAGGAGATTGAGGATAAAATCTTGGAGGTGCTCTCCTCCTCTGAGGGCAACATCCTGGAGGACGAAACGGCCATCAAGATCCTGTCCTGCTCCAAGGTGTTAGCCAACGAAATCTCTGAGAAGCAGGCGGTGGCTGAGGAGACCGAGCAGAAGATTGACGAGACCCGGATGGGCTACAAGCCCATCGCCATTCACTCTGCCATCCTGTTCTTCTCCATCGCTGACCTGGCAAACATCGAGCCGATGTACCAGTACTCCCTGACCTGGTTCATCAACCTGTTCATCAACTCCATCGACAGCTCAGAGAAGAGTGATGAGGTGGACAAGAGGTAGGCCGCTCCAACTCCACCGCTTAGCTTTTATGCTTCCACTATTATGCTTCCTTGAACAGGTTAGAATAGGATCGATGGCCTAAACAAAACATGTTCATTATATTTTTAAATCATTCTTATATAATGAGATTTTCTTTTAAAATGAGATGTTTAGGGCCTCCTGCCATTTTAAATCCAAAAAAGCTGCTGCTGGCCGCGCAGCGTTTACACTCGCACATGAAAATGGCCGACAACAGATGGGCAATTATACAACCGTACATCTTTGAAAAGCAGAAGAGGAGCCTCCTGTACAACCAACATTATGAACAGGACATACAGAGGAAAAACCAGTTGATCAAATGTGCTGGAGCTCTGCTTTGGTTGCTAGGTAACGGGTATTGTCTGCTTATTCAAATTCAAAAGTACTTTATTGATCCCAAAGAAAAATTAAATGTTGTTGTAACTCATTTAGTTAAAGAGTTATTGTAGATGGTTACATTATTTTCAGAAGATTTTTTGAAACGGCTCAGATTTCAGAAATCGGCTGCAGATTTAATCTTATAAAAAAATATTCTTTTTAACATATTCATTGAAACTGTCATTATGTTGTGGCAGTTTGATTTGAGACAGATAATTTCAAGCTTCTCTGCCTTCTCCCAGTGCTAGCTAGGAACAACCAATCAAAGACAGAAGGCGGGTCTTAGTGCTGTCAATCATCTTCTGTGTGGCGCGGCTCATCTGGCACGCTGCAGCTAGCAAAGAATGCTGTGAATGCTAGGCTAGTTAGCATGGCCACCAATGACAGCAGATAAATGGTTTTTCTGTTTCTCCGCTATTAGCACATTTAGCAGCGCGTATATGAGTTGATTGACAGCGCCAGCACCCTCCTTGCTCTGATTGGCTGTTTTGGTTGGGAGAGGTGCATTTCTTTGGACAGCAGTAGAAGTTCAGGTTGTCATGACATGGTGACAGTTTAAACAAATATGTTAAAAATAAAAAACAAAAAACATTTTTTTTATAATAATTACACACTGAAGTTTCTAAGAACTTTTAAGTTCTTAGAAGCGGTAGAGACCCAAATGGAAACACAAAAACGTGATTTTTTTTCATAACAGATCTCCTTTAAAAACACATCTGAAGTGATTTAATGCATGAGGATGGGTTTGCAGCGCCGCTCGGTTTGGTTTCTGCTGGAATAATGGTGCTGATTAAAACTGTGACACATGTCCCTGCCTCAGATTGCAGATCCTGAGGGACCACTTTACCTACGCGCTGTATGTCAACGTGTGCCGCTCCCTGTTTGAGAAGGACAAGCTGCTTTTCTCCTTCTGCCTCTGTGTCAGTCTGCTCATGCACGACAAGCTGGTGGGTGAATGCTCACATGCGCATACATCTGTGACACCAGCATAACGTCTCTGATGGCTTTTCCTATCATGTTTTTTACTGAGTGATTAGGCAACCAGACGAGCAAGTTATCCTCATTTTACGGACGACGTAACTCGTATAAAGAGCTCAGACATTTTTACTCTTTAAATGCCTGAATTGATGTGAATGTTTCAGGTGGATGAGGGGGACTGGCGCTTCCTGCTCACAGGCGGCGTGGGCCTGGACAACCCTCACTCCAACCCCTGCAGCTGGCTTCCCAAGACGTCCTGGGATGAGCTCTGCCGTCTGGACGAGATCGAACGTTTCCACAACTTCCGGCAGGATTTTCAGGCACTCCTCCCAGAGTGGAAGGAGGTTTACGACAGCCCGGTGAGGCCCAGCTCACTCTAGGTTTAAACAGCCGTGGTGCTTTTCCCCCTATGTTCATTACTGCACTTCACATCGGTTAAACATAGACAGGTTTGGTTTCCATGGAAACGCCAGACTCTAGGCTGGAAGTTGATTAAAACCATTTTAGTAGTTGAGTTTATGCTAAACACTGTGGGACAGACATGAATGACCAGGAACCTTCATCAAAAAGCCATTGTATGGAGCTCCAGTAGTGCCAAAAAAGTATGTATTTTGGTCTAGTCTCTTGTGTTCAGTGTCTAGTTTCTAGACATCAGTCTAAACTGTCCAATATAGTCTCTAGTGTTTGTCGTTTGTAGAGTCGTTTGTCTCTTATTGTGTGATCTGCCTGCTACTTCCTGTTTCTACACCCAGGCCCTTCACAGTGCCGCCATATTTGTTCCTTACTGTGTTATTTCAAGGTATGACTAAATTTAATTATGTGTGTTGTGTTTCTGAGTACTACATAAGCGAGGATCTGTTTTATTATCATGTTTTGTTTTAAATGGCTGAGTTCAGGCAGTAAGAGAGAAGATCTGCCTCCCAGATTCAGAGGACATGATGCTCATAGACATGTCTTTGAAATACAAAAGAGCTAAAATTGAATTTTTATCTCATTAAATGTTCTCCTCTCAGTTGTGCCAGTCACATCCATGCAGTTTAGATGAGAGAACAGCTGTTAAGTCAATGTTTGGTGCACACCAACTTATCTTTTTGCTGCTGCACACACACCCACACACACCTACACGCATACACACGCGGACACACACACCCACACACACGCACACACATACACAGACATGCCTACACACGCACACACATCTTTACACACTCCATCCAAATTTGATGTATAATCAACACAATCAGCCACAACACTTCTGTCTAATTAGTTCTAGTTTGTTCCAGTTGTAAAATTCACATTTATTCAATCTTGATGTGAGAGCAGCTGTTCAATTCAACACACCAACACACACACGCACACACACGCACACACACACACACACACACACGGATGGTTTTACAGAAATCCTAGGAGATTAGAATAAAAATATGTCCATCCCCACCATGGAAACGTGTGTACCATTATTCCCATGGTACAGCACTAACATTCTCAGTTTTCTACAGCCTACCTTCTGATATTTCTGTTTGACATGTACAGACTTTATACTTTTCTTACGTAAAAGTTGGATGAACTTTTGTTGCTGCAAGCAACAAAAGTTTATCATCTGTTCAGCCTGCAGGCTCCAGTGCCAAGAGTCTAGTCTTTAGTCTACTGTCTCTGATCTCCAACCTCTAGTGCAGAGTGTCTTGTGTCCAATCTTTAGAGTTTGGAGTCCAGTCCTTAGTGTCTATAGTCCCTAGTGCCCATTGGCTAGTGTTCGGTCTCTCCTCTCTAGTGTTCAGAATCTAGACTATCGTGTTCAGTCTCTTATCTTCTGATTTTTCTGACATGTACACATTTATTACTCTTTCTATATACGTTACTGGTGTATCTTCCTGTTTTAAAATGTCACTTCTGTCACAAAAACCTAACAGTAATGTGTGTTTGTGAAGGAGTGAAGAGTTGAGACATGCCGAGTTCTTGGTACTTGTGTTGGGTTCTCCCCAGCTGATTCTGTACGATATCTGGATGTCTTTTAAATATGAGTGTTTTTGTTTTTTTGCTGTGAATGTTTGCAGAACCCCCATCAGACTCCCTTCCCAGGCGTGTGGCAGGACAACTTGTCCCAGTTTCAGAAGATGATGGTGATCCGATGTCTCCGACCCGACAAGGTCGGTCCAACGGTGATTACTGAGTTTGTTTCACATTGACGAACACTGAAGACGTTGCTCTTCCCCAGATTGTCCCGATGGTGCAGGAGTTTGTTTCAGACAGCGTTGGTCAACCCTTCATCGAACCGCCGCCCTTCAACCTGAGCACCGCCTTCTCAGACAGCCACTGCTGCGCTCCCCTCATCTTCATCCTGTCCCCCGGCTCCGACCCCATGGCGGCTCTGCTGAAATTTGGAGATGAAATGGTATGACCACACTGGGAAAGTCTCAACAAGCGCTCGTTTTGACAGAGATCCTCATATGGAGCTACATTTGGTGCAAAAATAACTGCAAAGTTCAAGACAGGGGGAAAAAATCCTTCAGTCAAATTTGTAGATAAACGACACACTTAAAAAAAATCTTACACAAGTTTGCCCAAATGATCTAATAATAATGTATGAAGCTAAATGGGGGCCATACATTTGGTTCAATTTTTTTTTAAACTGAAAAAAAAAAAAAAAAACTTGAATCTGAAAATTTATTTTGAACTTTTTTTAGTTTCTAATTTTTTCAATTTCAAAATCATTTTCACTTTGATTTTGTTTTAGTTTAAAAATTATTTTAGTTTTTCAGCTTCAAATATTTACTTTCAGCTTAACATTTACTTTCCACGTTTCTTTTTTTCTGTTTTTAAGTTCGATTTTTTTCAGTTTGAAACGTTTTTTCAGTTTCAAACATATTTTGTCAGCTATAACATATTTTTCGTTTCAAATCTGTCTTTTTCAATTTCTTTTTTTTTTTTCAATAAAAAAAAATTGGAGCAAACTTTGTGGCACCAATTTAGCTCCATAAGTTGGGATCATACAATTTGCTCTCAAATTTTAATAATGTATTTTTCGTTCACTGATTTTAAGAAATTATTGACTTAAAACAAGCTTCTGTGTCTTACTGAAACGTTATTCATCAGTTAGTTTTGTTTTATTTAGAAGCTAGACCAAAAATACTTGGTAAGATTTTGTGTTTTTGCAGATCACTGTAAACTATTAGAATAGTTTTAACCCCTTCCTGTGCATCAGAGCCATGAAATGTGTTGCTGGTTTGCTCTCTCAGGGCTTTTCAGGCAGCAAGCTCACCTCCCTGTCTCTGGGCCAAGGTCAGGGTCCAATAGCCATGAAAATGATTCAGTCGGGTGTCAATGACGGCACCTGGGTCGTCCTGCAGAACTGCCACTTAGCCACTTCCTGGATGCCCATACTGGAGAGAGTCTGTGAGGTAAAAACAGCCAATCGCGTCTCTGACACAGTTTTATTCCGACCCAGCTGAGCAGGTTGGTGTTTGGTCACTGCGCAGGGCCTGCTGCCTGACTCCACCCACCCAGACTTCAGGCTGTGGCTGACCAGCTACCCGTCGCCCACCTTCCCCGTCACGGTGCTGCAGAACGGCGTGAAGATGACCAACGAGGCTCCCAAGGGCCTCCGCTCCAACATCGGCCGCTCCTACTTGATGGACCCCATCTCCGACCCCGAGTTCTTCAACAGCTCCAACAAGCCGGTCAGTTCGTTGGTGTTTATCAGGGTTATAATAGTTCTGAATTTTTCATTACAGTTTTGTTTCTTTTTGTTGTGACTTGTTGTTTGTCTGATTGAATTAGTTTTAATTAGTTTTTACAGTGTGTTTGCTGGTTTTTATTAGTTACTACTAGTTAAATATTATTTAGTTGTAGCTTAGTTTTTACTGTTATAAACCAGTTGCAGCGTGACGTCACGCCCCCACAGGGCAAAAACCTGCTAGCCGACGATGACTAGCAATAGCTGTTAAGTTATCAATACAACAATCTAAATCTTAAATGTACGCCTGACATATTGAAGAAAAAGGGACGCAGTGTTTTGCTACGCTATGACAACCAGATTACAAGGTCAAGAAAATGTTTTAAGACAAAAGTAGCGAGGGAGAGGGAAGTACCTTAGTTATGCTAGCTTGACTATGACAACCTTAACAGGTAGATGTGCTGCAGAATTCTGGGTTTTGGTTCATTTGTAAAACACACACCAACTCTGACAGATCATCAATAGATCAGATGTTTAAATTAGCTAATCAACCACTGCTGTCTTAGCTTAGCTAATAGCAGCCATAGCTAATCAACTACAGTGAACACTAATTAATGATTGTGAAATAAACATCAAACCTAAAAACATAAAACTGTAGCGAACTGAATGTTCTGTTCTTTTGTGAGAAATGTTTGGGTGTTTTTTGGCGTTGAATCCTGATACACAGAGTGGCATTGTTGTCAGTTGCTATGGCAACGAGCCAGTAGTGAGAAAGAAGAATACGAGGTTTTGAGTTGTTTTTCTGCGTTATTTTTCCCTTTGCTGTGGCGCACTGCACTAGATTAATAGCACCTCTCCAGGTTTCATGTAGTTAATGTAATTGTTCTACTGGCCGCTCTACGGTGGAGCGGCATGTAAAAATATTCATCTTTCTGCCCTCCAGCGATGTGCGCATGTGCACATTGCTGGATGTAAACAGTAACATGCAGGCGCTCCATAATAACCTCTGTCCGTTTGTCTGTTTGTCCAGGTTGTGTTCAAGAAGCTGCTGTTCGGTTTGTGTTTCTTCCACGCCCTGACGCAGGAGAGGAGGAAGTTCGGCCCGCTAGGCTGGAACATCCCGTACGAGTTCAACGAGACGGACCTGCGCATCTCCGTGCAGCAGCTGCACATGTTTCTGGAGCAGTACCAGGTCCTACAGTCACCTTTTATTATCTCAGCGCCTCTGGTTCTGGTTTAATGAAGTATTCCCTTTCATGAGACATTTTCCCAGCTCCTCTTGACATTTTTCCACAAACACTCCAACATTCACGGCGGAAATCGAGAGCCTGGGAGATCTTTTTTTTTTTTTTTTTGTAGATGGTGACATTTTCAGCATGTCAGTGAAAATCTCCTCAAGTTTCTCTGTAAGCCGCTAAAGCAGGGGTGTCCAAAGTGTGGCCCGGAGGCCATTTGTGGCCCTTGAAATGAACTTGTTTTGGCCCCTGACCTCGAGTGAGAAAACAATTGATGACCCAAAAAATGTGGACATTGTCTGTTTTTTCACATTTTTGAAGTTTATTGAATTTCCAAATTATTGTATTTTTGAAGTTTACTGTGGGGTTTGATGATTGTTGTGAATATCGCAGCGTTCTACGAACAAAAGAGGCATTTGGTCCAGTTTTTGTCATCTATTGAACTTTCACAAGTTACAGTGGCTGAAGAGCTCATCAATAGAGGGGAAAGATAACGCAGAAAACCAACTGAAAAACGATTGTATTCTTCTTTTTCTTCACTCCCTGTCTCCACACGCACTCCTGTTGTCGTGGCAACCGACTTACAACGGCTTCACGAGCCAATACAGCAGAGATTACGTAGAAGTGTATCAGGAATCAACCCAAAATAAAACACAAAAACATTTCCCACAGAAAGACAGAACATTCACTTTGTTACAGTTTCACCTTTTTAGGCTTGATGTTTATCTTCGATTCTTAATAAGTGATAAAGTGAATAAACAGCGGTAAATTAGCTAATTTAAACCTGTGCTACTGATCATCTCTCAGAGATTTGGTGAGTGGTTCTCTTTATTTTAAAGTTATATAAACCAAAACACGCCGAATTCCACAGCACATCTACACGTTAAGTTTGTCATAGTCAAGCTAGCATGGCTGACCTGCTTTCTACTTTCTCAATATATTTTAAAATTTTTTGACTGACTTGTGTTTCCAGGACGTCCCGTTCGACGCCCTGCGCTACATGACTGGAGAGTGTAACTACGGAGGACGAGTCACAGACGACTGGGATAGACGAACTCTGCGCACCATCCTCTCCATCTTCTACACGACACAACTAATCGACGACCCCGACTACATGTTTGACTCCAGCGGCCTTTACTATGTGCCACCAGACGGCGATGTAAGTCAGACCCTCTTCATAACTCCGTCTGGTTCTGTTGACTCAGTCGTTAGCATCATCGTTTCAAAGTCTGAATGCTGATGATGTTTTAATGCCGATGTGATAATAGATGAAGTATTTATTTGAAAAACTGATAATAAAATATAACTTTGCAAGTTGCTCCATAATCCTCATTTTAACGCAGACCTATTTTTAACGTAGGTGTTATCAGAGAATTGCATCTTTATTCTCATATGTTTTCATATATTTATTCTTTTTTTTCTCGTATTATTGCAAATTAATTTTTTTACAACTTTTTTCTTGTAATTAAAAACTGTTTTATTGTAATTCAAAAAACAAAACGATCTTAGTCTTAGCCTAATGGTCTGTTGTAAAAACATTAAACGCTGAACTGCAGTTCAAAAGGTCAAAGTTCAGCTCCTTCCTGACAATAACTCCTTTAATGTTTCATACATTTTATAGAAAAAGATGCTTTAATAAAGTAACAGATTAAGGATGTAACTTGATTTTGTTCAACTTTTCCTCCTTATAGCACATTTGTTTATATTTCTATTAAATGGTGCAGGTTAAATGTTAAATTAAAGGTGGATTTTGTTGTTTTTATGCCTATAAAACCTTGCATTTTGCTGGAAATTTGGATCCCAGTTTGAAGCATGTTGGAAATCCAGTTAACGGCCATCGGGTAAGCGGCGCTTCAGGTTGCTTCAGGCCGCGCCGGCGCTTTAAAAACTCCATAAAGTCTGGCGTTCCCCAGCAGCCCCTGACCCAGAGTTTGCTCTAACTGTTGATGAGCTACCTTTAAAAAGTCATCAGCAGATAAAATGTGTGTAATAAGGCGCAGCAGGCGGCCGCTGTCACCGACGGCTGATGGATTTGTTAACACAGCGCGGTCTGCGGCGAGCAGCGTTTTATTTGGCATTTTGTTCCGCCGTACTTCACCCCCCTCCAATCACATCTTTTATTCATGAAGTCACATTTACATATTCATTAAAACAAATGCCAGCAATCTTTGGAGCACAGTTGTTTTTCAGTGAGGGTTATTACTGCAGATGTTTTCCGATGTTACGTTAAAAATGTCTAACCTCTCGCCCCCCGCCCCGCCGTCGTTTCTGCCGCAGTACAACAGCTACTTGGAGTTCACCAAGTCGCTTCCCCTCAACCCGTCGCCGGAGATTTTCGGCATGAACGCGAACGCGGACATCACCAAAGATCAGGCCGAGACGCAGCTGCTGTTTGACAGCATCCTGCTCACCCAGGTAACGCCACGCTGAGGGTCAAATCACCTACAACCAGGAGACCTGGAACTTTACAATATTAAGGAATTATTTACTTTAAAAAGCTCATGTTTCTTTCTGAAAACTTTCTGAAAACTAGTTTTGTCTTATCTTCAGTGTAATTAGATGTTTACGCCAAAACTAGACCAAAAGTACTTGGTGAGATTTTGTGTTTTTATAGTGTGATCATATAATTAAGGTCAAATTATATAATTCTTCTTTCTTTTTTTGTTCTGTTGTGTTCAGGATTTAATTCATAGTTCATACTTTTTTAAAACACGCCTGATTAATCCAATTAATCGCCAATCGTTTCCTCTCCTTTAGTTTTATTCCACTACATTTAAATAAACCTCACTCTATGAACCAAACATAGATATTTCAGTTGACTTTTTCAGTGTTTTTGGCTCTGGTGGATCCTGTGATCCCACATCATGATGCTGCAGCTCCGAGCTGTTAAACCTTTCAAATCAAACCCAAAGATTTCACATCAACATGAACCATTTGTTTTCAGACACACAACTGTGTGTGTGTGTGTGTGTGTGTGTGTGTGTGTGTGTGTGTGTGTGTGTGTGTGTGTGTGTGTCTGAGCTCTGTATACAGTAGCATTCCGTCCAAAGCATCAGACTTTTTTTGGTTGCAACAGATAAATAGTCAATTATCTCCAGACGCACCGTGACTCCCACATTTAAAGTTAAATTTAGAGCTCCACAGACTCCGGGATTTATTCCTATTAATATTATTTGGCAAGATTAATATTGGCGTCAGTCATGTGTGGACTTCATTAGCATCTAATACGCTCTCATCAGTCTCAATGATCGATAAACAGCGACGCACTTAAAGTGGAATGAGGCAGCTATTTGTCATTCTGCTACTGTAACGCAGCCGCCATTAGCCGGTGATTATCCATTACCGCTGGCTGAACATCGTGTAGGTGAATGGATAAGACGAAAAGCGGAAGAATCGCAGATTAGAGTGAATAATTATCAGCATGAATGAGCTTCAGAACGGCTGATGAGAGAGTGTCAAATTGGTGTGTGGGAGAAATTGGACGGAAAATGTGAAGCCGTTCTGCTCCGACTTCCGTCTGTAAATATAGAAAATAAAGTTAAAATTAGGAAGAAGCTCATAAAATATCTGTTTTAGGGATGCAAACAATTAATCTAATATTATTAGATTAAAATTAATCTAATAATATTAGATTAATATATTATTAGATTAATAATATATTATTAATCTAATGATAATAATATATTATTATTATTATTATAGTAACAATAATATATTATATTATAATAACATAATCATATTATATATACTATATATAATAATATATATATATATAATTATATATAACTAATAACGTTAGTTAACGTTATTAGTTAACATTATTAACTAATAACGTTAATCAATTTGATTAACATTATTAGTTAATCAAATTAACGTTACTTAATTTGATTAACTAATAACTCTAGCGTTATTAGTTAATCAGATTGATTAACTAATAACGTCTTCTTGCACTAAGGGTGTCCAAAAGTGTGGCCCGGGGGCCGTCTGTGGCCTTTTGACTGATTTTGTCGGGCCCTCAGCTGCAATTCAAAAATGATACAAGGAGTAAAATTACTCCAGTCTAAGGTCTAAGCCTTAGAGTCTAAGGCTTAGACCCTCTATTAGTGCTGTAGTTTGGCCGCCATCCAGCAGGGGGCGCCACTGGTCATCCTTAAGCGGAGCCAGAAACAAAGATTGCGGAGAGATCCCTGAACGGTAAAGAGTAACGTTCCACAATGAGTCTGGTTTGGGATGTAAAATGTGCTTCTGTTTAGAAATATAAACACTCAACAAACTGCTTAGGTTTTATCTGAATAACGCTTCTTTTAGCCGAGCTCCATCACGGAGCAACGTCAACCTTATAAACCGAAAATTACTGATGTGCTGCGAAGGTGAGGAAAACTGTAACGTAACAGTTTGGTGCTTTGGTCTCAACACAGTTTGTTTACGGAGACTCCATACGTAATTTTATTTTGTTGTCTTTTTTGTTTTCTCTGTTTATTTTTTGATATTTAAAATATGTTCCAGTTCCAGTGTTAGATGTTCGATAGAATTTAAAGGTTATTGATTTTTGAAAAAAATAAAAAATTCTCGTGATAATGCCATTATAACATTTGAAAATGGTCTCGAAACTAGAATAACAATAAGTTCTGGGACAATTTATCGTCCTAAGGTGGTTATTTCTTGGTACAAAAGTCAGGTTTTTAAGAAAATAGCCGCTTAGCAATAAGATGAATCAACTTTAGATTAACTCATTAATCAATAACTTGCATCCCCAGTCTGTTTCTTTTTGAGATGTCTTAGTTTAAATCAGGGATCACTGTGATGAAACAGAAGTTAGACCTTGGAGTATTTGAAGAGGAATACATGATGTGACACAGAGAAGCGGAAAATGATCATTTTTCCCAGAAAGCTGTCATTTTTAATGAGACGCCTCCATGTTCTGATCGCCTCTCTGTGTCTCTGATCAGTCGCGCTCCGGAGGCGGAGACGCCAAATCCACCGACGACATGGTGTTTGAAGTGGCAGCCGACATCCTGAGCAAGCTGCCTCCGGACTTCAACCTGGAGGCGGCGCTGCGGAGCTTCCCCACCAGCTACAAGCAGAGCATGAACACCGTGCTGGTGCAGGAGATGGGCCGCTTCAACAACCTGCTCTGCACCATCCGGAGCTCCTGCATCAACATCCAGAAGGCCATAAAGGTACACAGCACTCCAGCTTATATCTGCGGAAAACTTTCAAGTGTGGATACAAGCATGAAAATTTGCTTGGTCACTTCTCAGGCCGCATGGTTTTATATTTCCCATTAGCCACATGAATTTCAGGATGACTTTTGCCATTTTGACCCTTTTAATCCAATTATTGTCATAAAATGTTACCCATTAGCATGGCCGTGTGACATCATATGTTGATCGCTTTAAAGTGATAATATGAAGCTAAAACTGAAACTGAGGACTTTGTGGTTTGCGAGTCTTACAAACCAGAGATGAAGACATGACACAGACTGGTTGGCAGCCATCTTAATGGTTAGCATTAGCACAGCTAAGATTCTTGTTTATCAAATTAGTGAACTTTTTGGTTAGCTGTGCCCAATGCTGGCACTAACTACTACTACAAACATATTCCATTACAACCAGCAGTCATTTTTAAAAATGTTAATTTTTCATTTCAGTGTTAATTGTTTGTATTGGTCCAATCATTACTTACTCATTTGTCACACAAATTGGCAAATTTTGTGTTAATATCTTCTTTGGCTTGTTTTGGGGAAGATCTGAACCAAGTTATGTTCTTGAATCCACATGTGAAAGATTTTGCTGAATTATTTTCTGCAAAGTGAGATGAACCAGGATGTTTGATGTTTGCAGTGGAAACGTCCGTAATGCTTCGTCTTTTCATTGTTAAACTCCATATAAAAGCAAATATTCCTTAATTCCATCAAAGGCGTTTCATATAAACAGAGGCTCCAAATCATTACATCTTATTGATTTTAATTTGTGAACCACAAAGCTAACATTTTCTCATTATTTCAACACTTCTGCTGAAAATCAGATACTGTAAACACATTCAGTCATCTACAATCAATTTCAGTTGAAGTCAGCAGTGGCAGCTAGAGAAGAAGAAATCGCATTTTATTAGTAATTATTTAGTTTCCTGAGATCTAACAGGACATAAAACAACTAAATGCAACTGTTTAGTTTAAAGAAATGTGATTTTTGCTGCAGTTTTCTGCCTGATTAATACGAACAGATGCTACAATGACACTAGTCCTCCCTGAAAAGCTTATTAATGTCTAATAAACAGAAAGCAGAGTTTCCATGTGTGCCGCTCTGTAAATAATAAGCAACACAACATCTGTCCTGTTGGGAATGAAAGGTGAACAACCGTCATCAGGTTTGCTTGTTTGTCCTATTATGTGGTGATTTTGGTTCGACTGCATCATTAATTATTGTGTGAATATTTCAGCATCTGTGATTATAATCAGCATATTGTTCAGAAATCAGTCTGAACTGACAGCTGCTCCAGTGCTTAATTAATTTAGCGGATCCGTCATTTTAATCAGGCCTTTTGTTTGCATTCAAAATGTCTCTGAAAGCCAAAAGCTACGAACTAAAGATTCGAACAGAGGATGCTTCAGACGCCAGAGTTATGTTATTAAACGAGCCGACAGAAAGTCATCGGTGGGTTTTTCTGTCATCTCTCTTTGCCTTGTTAATTAAACTACATTTAAATATGAAAAGCTACAAACATGTAGCAAACATGGTGAAGTCCACAGTCCTCAGCAGACTGAAGGTAGAGTCCAGAGGGGAAGCAGGAACCTGATGTGGTTAGGTGTCTAATAGCAAGTTGCTCCTCAGCCACAAGCTTTACTTTTTAGCCGTTAGTGAGTTTTTGGCGTCATTCTGGCTGGACTCTTCATGTCAGAACTGGAGTTCAGTTGATTTCCAACAGGATTAAGGTCGGAACATAAAGAAGCTAAATTATACTTTATTTATTCTAAAATGTAATTATGAAACCTTAGCTGCAAATTCCTCTATAGAAATAACATTTTTATCCAAAAGATAATAAAATTAAAAAGCATTCAAACTAAAAAATAAAAAATAAAAATTACAAGGGTGGCCAACTGCAATGCATTAGAGTCCTGTATGTCTTAGTTTTATCCAACACTGACAATCCAAATACTGAATTTCTTCTTTAACATATCAGATTCTGCAAGTTTTCCATTGACCTGACTGAGGCGTGTTTATCAGATCACCTGGTAAAAACATGTAAAACATGTAGGACCCAGACTCTTCAGATTGTCTCATGAATGATGAGAACTCCACAAAAACAGACAAATATGAAACAAAAAGCAACATAAAAGCACTGCAAACAAAGAAAACACTGCACTTTATTCATTTATTGCAGATTATTTTGTGAAAGCTGCAGAAACATAGTATGTAGTGGAAGCTAACAGTGAAGAGCTACAACAACATAGTATTGAGCAGAAACTAACTCTAAAGTGTTACACCAGTATAGTGTTTAGCTGAAGCTAATGCTAAACAGAACACAAACATTGTGTTTAGCAGATGTCAACACTAAACCGCTACAACATTGTATTTATTGGAGGCTAATGCTAAATGGTACACCAACATAGGATTTAATGAAGGCTAATGCTAAATGGTACACCAACATAGGATTTAGTGAAGGCTAATGCTAAATGGTACACCAACATAGGATTTAATGAAGGCTAATGCTGTAGCGTTAAATATGACCACATCAACGGCACAACATGTGTTGCAACATCGTCCTCATCTGGGTCAAATTTGTTATTACACACCTACCTGAACAGTTGGGCTTGACCTTTCACCCCTGGTTTCAGTTTTATATTTATTGATTATCGCTAACTTTGCTGCTAATTGACCACAGTAGGGCTTTGGTCAGAAAGGTTTCAACCTCTTTACTGCAGATCTACAGCAGTGCATTAAACGTCTTTTGGGGAGGAAATGGAACTCCAAAATAAGAGCATGAACATGAACGTCTAATCACTTGAAGAATTCTTAACCAAAACTTCAACACATATGTTGAACTTTATTTAACTGCAAGTTTACTAAATACCCAAGTAAATTATTGCGTTAGATTTTATCTGGAAAAAATTTATCTAGGAGAAGCTACATACTCAGCATGTTAGCAAAGATGCTAACATGCTAAGAGAAATACTAGCTTTGCTGCTAGTTTATTAGTAGCTCCAAAGTAGAACCGTACATGCTCATGTGTGTGTGTGTCGTCCTGCAGGGTCTGGTGGTGATGTCAGCAGAGCTGGAGGAAGTCGTGAACAGCATCTTGAAAGGTAAAATTCCCGGCATGTGGATGAACAAGTCGTACCCCAGCCTGAAACCACTAGGCGGCTACGTCAACGACTTCCTGCAGAGACTCAAGTTCTTACAGGTGCCTGAAAGCTCACCAACTATTTCTGTTAACAGGAGGAATATTTTTATAGAGTTGTGATATCAGCATAAACAGATGACCCCAGGGCATCAGCAGAGGAAGAACATTTTCTCTGTGTTAATAATGAATGAGGAACAGCCGCGCAGTGTGAGGTGTTTGTGTTCGACTCTGGGAATAATGCTGTTTCATATTTATAGTAGATCTTCTGACGCATGATAATGACATTTTTCACATGCAGATACAAGAATATAACTTAGTACAGATGTTCACAAAAAAAAAATGTTAACCATTGAAAAATTCAAGATGGCAGCCATTTTTCAAGACAGACATCAAGGAAGATTTATTTTTATGCTAAATTTGTCCATTTTTAATCACACATGAATACTTTTAAAGTCAAGTCATGCATGATTGGACAAATATAAATCATGTTTACTGATGACGTTTGGGTTTTTTAAGATGGCCGCCATGGTTGTCATGGAGACTCTATGGTTGTATCCAGTGGTGGGAACAGCTAACCAAAATGTTCCACTAATTTGCTAAACAAGAATTTTAGCTCTGCTAATGCAAAACCGCTAACCACATAAAAAAGTTAGCGGGAGCTAACGATAACTATTAAGACGACTGTCACTCATTCTGTCACACAACTTCATCTGAATCCAGTTATCGACTGGTGTGAGATTCAAAAACAGATTCTGCTACATTTTGTTACTTTAGAAACGAAGGCCATAGTTGGAAACATACAATGTGACAAAAAGTTCAACCAAGTCATGAAAACAGGTAACATTTTATGACAATAACTGATTTAAAAGGGTCAAAAAATGGCCATCATACTTAAATTCATAATGGGAATAATGAAAAACCTTCTTGTGTTTGTATCCAGACTGGAAATATTTTTACAGTAAAATGCTGCATGAAGCTGAACCTGCTTAAGGAAGCAACACATGAGGCGTTATGAAAGAGGGGAATGTACAGGAAGCCACGTGACCGGGACTGAGCCGGGTCTTCGGTTCATTCCCACAGCAGAAATCCTCCTGCTGCCTTCAGAGATCGTTACGCTGAAAGGATTCCTGTGTGTGTTAGCAACAGGAATGTCTGCGTGACTCCTGACCGGCTGAACTGCAGAGTCACGAGCTCCTTACCTCAGACAGAACCGCCGCCGGCGGGACAATGAGGGAGATCAGGATCCCACTGCCTCAGCTGAGCGGGGTCAGAAGTTTACATACGCCTTCGCTTTGGTGAAAGGCTGGACAAAAGTGTCTGAAAATCAGAAAACTTACTAGTTTATTTACAGAACAGCTGAATAAAATTGATTTAGAGCTGCAAATATTACCTGACTGTTTGAGGAAAAAAGAGATCTTATTATTTTTTATAAATATTTAGTACAGAAAATCTGTTTTTAAATAAGTTATTTTATTCCTATTTTTAGGCTTTAAATAAAGAAAAATGTTTTCACAAGATGTTATTTGCTCAATTTCCAGTTTAATGACAAAAAAAAAGTACTTTTAGTGTCATTTCATTGTGGAGTTAAATTTAATTTAATTGAAATGTATTTTTACATCTATTTTTAAAACTTTGTTTATCATTTTTAATCAAAGCTATTAAGCTTCAGTGTGGAAGGTAAAGGTCAGTACATCTGATGGAAAATTCAATATTTAAGATATTCACTGAAGTCCGATCCAGAACCGCACGGCATTCTGGGAGATAAAGGCATAAGAAAGACTTTTTTTTACAGCCAGGTGGAATCGCTTAACTCATTCTCCCTCTAAGTTTGGTTGCTTAGCAACAAGCTGTTGAGTAACTGGCGCAGCAGCAGTTTCAAGTTTCCTCACAGAGCCTCATAACGGCCTAAAAATAAAAAACGCTGTGAAGTGAAAACTGGAGAAACCAGTAAAGGTTTCGCCAACAGCTTCACTATTTTAACACATTAAAAAAATATATCAAATCTATAATAATTTATATCAACTGATATGAAACGCTAATGCTGTCATGTTTTCAGTATACTGCTGACTCAAGTTTCATGCTTACATTGCTTTATCAGATATACCAAATCACAAAATTGTGAACAGATGTTGAGTATTTAATCTTAAATACAAATCTAATGCAGAGAAAGCTGTAATCTTTTAGCAGTTTAAGTATTTTTATTTAAACATTCTGCCACAGCCTTTTCACTTGATGCGGCCTGAAATGAAAATGGTTTTCGTCGCCCCTGAACTGGGCGGTTAAACCCTGAGCCGTACTGATCGGTGAGTCCTTCCTCTTGTATTTTGGTTGCGTGTAACTACGTTTCCTCTCCTTGTTTTTCAGGACTGGTACGACCATGGTACGCCTCCCGTTTTCTGGATCTCCGGGTTCTTCTTCACCCAGGCCTTCCTCACCGGCAGCCAGCAGAACTATGCCAGGAAACACACGATTCCCATCGATCTGCTGGGCTTCGACTTCCAGGTCCTGGACGACCGTCAATACACCGACCCCCCGGAGGACGGTAGGACGCCTAGACACAGGCCAAAGGCCTGCGTCTGTCACCGTGTGATGAGACAGGTCACCCGTGAAAAGATTTTGCTCCTCTGCTTTCTCCCAAAGCTAACTAGAAACAACCAATCAGAACCAGGAGGCGGGTCTTAGCACTGTCAATCATTCTCCTGTAGCACTGCTAGCATAGCTTGTCATGAATGCTCAGTCTAGTTAGTATGGCCACCAATGATGGCAGACAAAGTTTTTGTCCATCAATAATTAGATTTTTTTTAGGTAAAAAGATAAAAAATGTGGATTTAGGTCACATTTTCCTGCTGTGTGAACGTAGAATCTGATCTGATCTGCTGCCAGGCGTTTACATCCAAGGTCTGTTCCTCGACGGCGCTCGCTGGAACAGGGACACCAACCTTCTGGCAGAGTCCTTCCCCAAAGTGCTGCACGACTCCATGCCAGTGGTGAGGACCTCTCACACACACACGCGGACACAGGGGCGCGGTAAAGGGGTGAAAAGTGATGATGATTTTGGGGGCCCTGACCAGCAGGGGGCCCTCCACTATTTAATTATTTATATTTTGTTCATAGACATAAAATAAAAAAATCGGGGTCCTATCAAATACAAAATTAATCATATTGTATTTTCAAAGATTGTTTTTAGCAGTAAAAGTTTAATGTTACCCCTCCCAGACCTGCGTTACATGGGTCGGTCCTGCTTGGAGCGCTTCACCGTGACGCTACAGTCCGTAGAAGCTGCAGTTGAATGCAGCGGCGACTGTGGCAGTTACTATGCTGCTAAGAAAAGTTATAAAATTAGGTTTTCAAAAACAAAATAGAGAGCGGGAGAGAGAGAAAAAGGCAAAAGTGTTAATTTATAACCCAGTTTTTCCCCAAGAGAGGTGAGTAGACTGTGAGATTATCAACCATTTTGCATAATTAGCTTAGCTACAGACTATTGTTTGCCTCCTTTTCACGAGCATTTAATGAATTAAGGAAAAAAAATTACCAACATATTCATATATTTAACTTGTTCCCTTGTACCTTTTACCACTTAACAGATAAATGAGTGAGCAGAAGCTCTAACTCACGTCCCTCCTGATCCGTCCTGTCCTCAAAAAATTGTAACAGCAGCTGCATGGGGGGCCAATCTAATTTTTTGTCAGGGGGCCCAAGATTCCTGGCGGCGCCCCTGCACACACACACACACACACACACACACACACACACACACACACACACACACCTGAATCCGAGTTAAGGTTGGTGAGGTTCTGCAAATCAACAAACTTCTGAATTTATCACACCAGTTTGCAAAGAATGCGCTTAATCAACTTGCTGTGTTGTCGCCACCTTGTGGTCATGTCAGCAGCGTGTCATTACCTGGTGGCGGTCAGACCTTCCATGTTTACGTGATTCTACGACCTCAGACGTAAAATCAACATTTCCTCACATTTTTTCCCTGCTAATTTGAGTTTATTGAAAAATTTCCAGTTTTACGTGAAGCTCAATCAGTTTTAACTTTGACATTAAAATTATTTTCTGTATTTTTGTTTGTCAAAAAAGGCAGATTTTGTTGATTATGATGAAGTTGGAAATAGGGTTGGTAGTAGGGTTGGCACTGGGGTTGGTAGTGAGGTTGGTAGTAGGGTTTGTTTAGGGTTAATGCTTGTAAGGTGTTTGAAATTCACTGTGGAAAAAGTATTCACACCCCAGGTGTTGCAGCATTACTGAAAAGAAACGCTGCAACAAAAGCAGCTTGACGTTGCATGAAGCTGCAGGATGGAGATTTATTTTTCTGCTGCTGTTAGTGTCCCTGGGTTCAGCGCCGAGTCTGGACCTGCAGCGCCGAGTCTGGACCTGCAGCGCTGCATCTCTTGATTCTCTACAGTTTGTCTCCCAGCCTGCGGGAAGCCGGCCATCCCTCCACGGTTCAGCCCGACGTGGATCATCAGAGCGGAAAGACGAAGCAAAGAACTTCTTCTTTCCTCTCTCTCCTTTCTCTGAATATGAATAATGCACCAGCCTCACTTGTTAAATATTCAGGCATTTCAAGGCGTCTTATTAACAAGAACAGAACTTCATTAAAATGTGTTTATTATTTGTGCGGATGAAAAAAACGAAGAGGAACAGCGACTTTGAAATGTAAATGTGCACCGAGGCCCCCGCTCTGCACTGCTCAACAAACCGCTTTTGTTTTACTCTCTTTAAGATGTTTTTTTTCTTCACTGGCCCAGTTTATCTCTTTTGCATAAGCAGAACTTCATAATAACTCCAGGGGGTTCGTGCTTTTACGAGTTCACGTCCCCAAAGTTTCAATTTGTTTGTGTTTGGATAACAAAGAGATTCAGGTTAGTCCCTGCTGCTCCGTCCAGACCCCGAGGTTCACTGAATTACCCCACCAGGCAAATACGATTGGAAAAAAGCCCCGAATGGGGGCACAAACTGCAGAGTGGTGGCACACTGAAATCACAATTTAATCTGGAAGCACGGCCAAAACTTGTTATTCAAATTCTGGCTGAATGTCCTTTGCAATCTGTTTATGAACAAAATTCATGAATCTGTTTAGTTCAACGGCACATTAGAGCCATTTTAGATGGAAAAACATAAAGAAGTGGCGCATTTCTACCAAAATGGTTGCTTTAGATTAATCTTAGAAATTGTCTAGAAAATATTTGGAAATTTCTCAGTTTGAATAGTCAAAAATGGTCAACTTTTAAAACTCAAACGTTCATGTTTTTTCTAAAACAAAAAAAAAAAAATTGAGCTTCATCTCAAAAATTTTCTACCAAAGCTTTGACTTTTCAAGCTAAAAAAATGTTTCATTAGTTTTTTTTAATTGCAAATTTTTGACTTTGCAGGCTCAGAAATTTACATTTTTTCTTCTTGAAAATGTCTTAAATTAATCTTAATATTTCAGTTTTTTGGCATAGATTTATTCATTTTTTTCTGCCTATGATGGCATCACACAATTGTAGGTCAGCATGTGAGAACTGCAGTAGATCTGTTGGTTACATGCTACTATTTATAGTCTCACAATTAGCATGTTTAACTGTATAAAACTCTGTTAGCACCATTATGCTAACTATCCAACTTATCGACTTAAAGTGAAACGTATTGAGCTGTTATCAATGACAACTTGCAAACTGTTTAATTAACCCTTTAGCTCCGTTATGAATGGTAGCATTTCTGTCACCAGATTTCAAGGCTAGCCGGTCCCCGCCCCCTTTGGCCACGCCCCTGCTAACGACGCCCCTGTTAGCGCACGCCTCACGTCTCCTCTTCTGCTCTGTAGATGTGGCTGAAGCCCATGAAGCGAGTGGAGATTCCTGAGAGGATGTCCTACCTGTCTCCTGTCTACAAGACGAGCGAGCGGCGCGGCACTCTGTCCACCACCGGACACTCCACCAACTACGTCATCGCCATGACGCTGAACACCGACGTCCCAGCAGAGCACTGGATCCGACGAGGCGTCGCTCTGCTCTGCCAGCTCAACGCGTAGCTGCAGCTTTGTTTCAGTTCCAAAGTGTAAATAAAAGTTGAATAAATCCAGTTAATCAGATCCATCTGGCCTTTGTCTTTATTGAAGATTGGGTTGCTGATGTAACATCCAAAGGCCTGACGGGATTCACAGTATCGACCCTTTGCAACTGTTAGATAACCACATTGAGGCGCCATGACGTTCGAAGTGAAGGACGGGAGTATTGCAGTTATTTCCCCAAGTTGTTTTTGTCAATATATCCATGGCATCTACTTAGAGTCAAGCTAATTTTCTGAGGAAGTAGCAAACCTAGTTGGAAATGGCTAGCTTAGAAACAAACCCACACCTTCTCCCTACGGATGTGTTCATCAAATTGCTGACTTTTCCTGAATTCACATCACATGATTTATTCCATGATCTCCATCATTTATTCCCCCTTACTCCAGAGCAGGCTAAGAAACGTATAATAGTTGTTGAGGAGTTGCTATGACAATAAACAAGCTTAGAACTAGCTCACCTCATTCCTATCTAACTTGTAAACAATACTTGATTACTATTGTTGAGTTCCCTACCCACCTCTGCGTAAAACGGAGATAAGTCTCTGGTATTTACTGTAGTGCTTCCTGCCAAACTAAGTTGGCTAATGTAGCTTTTATCTGCTGGCTAAGACGGAGCGGTGTGGCTGCCCGGCTCATTTCAGGCGAGCGGCGGGGTCACCCTGAGCATCACAGGGCAACACAGAGACAAACCATGCACACACACTGTTGCTTGTGTGTGTGCATGGTTAATTGGTCTGTATAAGGAGAATTTATAAAGAGTAGAAACACTTAATAAAATTAGTCAAGTAAAAATAAAAGGTACAGAGTAGTAAAAATACTCTGAAAAGTACATTTTTACTAAAAAGTTACTCAAGTAAACGTAATGAATTACTACCAAACGCTGCTAATCTAGCTTTTATGTGCTAGCTAAGACGGACATGTAGCCGACGTGTTTGTTTCTACTTGTACTTACCAGTTACTTTTGTTATTCATATGAAAAGTTACGAATCCGTTTAAAAGTGATTGCTTACGTCAGGGCAAGCTCCTCTATGCTGTACTCACTTTTCATGTTCACTAGGAAGTCAATAGGAAATCGGCGTCTGACATGTTTTCCTACTCTAAGATGGCGCGGATTACTTCCGGTTCAGACGTGAAACTATGTACAGGTTAACACCAAACTGTCATTAAATGTGAGCTGCTTTCAAAAAGAGGTTTGTGTTTTACAGCAAAGGGCAAAGAAAAAGTTTGATTTGATCCAAAGTTCTGTGAAAAGTAAGTTGAGCTAAATATGAGCTTAATCCCACAACCCATGAATTTAAAGATGATAAAAGTTATTTAAAAAAATACTTTCAGCTTTCATTCAGTCTTTAGAACAAAAGTTTCACCAGTTTCAGGTTCGGTAACATTCCAGCACCACAGCTTGTTAATGTTTAATGTACGAGGCCCAGTTTCTTTCTGTTCTCATTTGGAGGATTTTCATCGACTCCTCCTGCAAGACGTCTCAGATTCTTGGTCTTTTTATGATATATTGGGGAGATTTTAGGGCATTTCATTACCAAACTGGAGTCTAGACTTCTGTTAAATTACAAAATAATGGCACATCCCAAGTTTTTTTATGTTTCACACCAAGAACATTAGCTAAGACTATTCACACCCTTTGAACTTTTTCATATTTAGAAGGACAGTTTTGGTCTCACCTCTCCAGAGGACCAGAGAGTTTCTAAATATTTCACCAATTCAAATTTAAAACTTTTTAAAACCTTTACTGAATAAAATTTAAGGCTTGTTTCACAACAGAAATGTGAAAAAATGGCATATTTTATATAATAGTGGGCTACTTTTTTATTTTTCACACAGAACGTTAGCAACATAAGTGAGCCAGTTTTAACATAACATGATAGAGCTCTGCGCTACACTGCCCCCTATGGGTTTGGCATGTTTACAGTAACACTGAGGGCCAGATTTGCTTCATGTGGACAAAAACGTTTCTGAAAACAATCCTGTTTGTACGATATTTTTAAAAACGACAGCGGAGTTTGTTTCATAAGTTTGTACAAGGTTTGGTCTTCATGAATCTGTTTGTTTCTTCCAACTGGTGACTTCTGGCAGCATTAAATATTTAATTTGGTGATATCAGAATAAAAAAAGCCAAATAAAAAAAGCATGCCATACTTTTTAGATCTTTATTTAAAAAAAAAAACATTTAAAAAAAATTCACCATTTTCCTTTCGATTCTGCCGATCATTAAATCCCCTTAAAATAAAGTCTGTGGTTGGAAAAAGTTCAAGGGCAGTAAATACTTTAGGAAGGCGTGTCTTTCAAAAACACTGATTTGTATTTAACATCATAAAACAGAACCAGAACCTGCATAATTCAGCATCTTCTTTTCTTTTTATTCTTCTTCAGGAAAACGAACCAACAGGCTAACAGCGACATGTTACATTTTATACTTTACAAAAACAAATATACACATAATAAAAAAATAATAATGATCAAGGCGTTTTCTTCTTACGGCCAATCAGCAGCGAGGATCCCTGGAGTCCATGTTTGTCCAACAGAATGAGACGAAATGAATCGATTCCAGATTACAGTAAAAACATTCAGGTTCTGCTGGAACGGATCCGGGTCACTAATTCACATCGTCACTTTAGTCGCTCCTTCTTACCTCCATTTTGGACCCAAGTATTTAACTTTATTTTAATGTATTTATTATGGAAGGCCATTTCTGCCATGAATGACAAAATAAAAGCCCAACAGGAGGTCATAAGTTTGATATAAAAATTCAGAATTTCAACTTTCAAATTCATGATTCCTGAGATTTAAAGTCAGTTAGAGAAAAAGTCATAATTTTGGCTTTCAAAGTCAATTTTGAGATTTTAAGTCAACATTTTGAGATAAAAAGTCAATTTCAACTTTAAAAGTCATACTTTCGACTTTCTGAAACAATTTTGAAATAAAGTTGTAATTTTGACTTATTCTCATATTTAAGACTTTAAAACTCATCATCACTGGGTGTTTATGTTTTTCATGGCAGCAATGGGTTTCCATAAGTTATGGAGAAAAGTCTGTTTCATATTTTCATTCAGCTGTACAGTGGCTTTCAAATGTTACACACCCTTTTTTAGTTTGTTTACACTTTGATGTAAAAAAAGGGGGAGAATTCCCAACCCTAAACTGAAATAATTCTCTCTGTTTGACCTGATCAAATTTACCTAAAATTTTCAACATTTCTTATTCCTTTTTAAATCCACATTTTGTTTATCAGTAGGAGGCTGAGAAACAAACTCCCTCTGGGTTTTTATATATGTAGAAAAGCAACCACACAGCATGATGCTGCCACCACCGTGTCCACTTGTGTGTATGATGTTTTTCTGTTTAGTTGAATTGTGCAGATTAGTCACATAAAAATCATTAATCTGATATTTTAAATGAGTTGTGTTGATTTGAGAGCCACTGTAAATTCATTACTTAGCAGAAAAACTGATGAAGGGATGAAAAGGCCGTTGCTTAAACTACGTGAACGTTTGATGAAATTAAAAAATGCCTTCACATGATGAGTCCAGTTGGACCTCTTAGCGTCTCACGCTCCATGATTCAAACAACATGAGGATGATTCGCCGCCGGGCGGGACCAGACAGTGATGTCACAAAGTGACAGGATACAGTCAAGTACGCCGCGTTAGCTTATGCGCTAGTGGAATGTGATGAAGATGGCGGCGCCGGTCGGCGAAGCTCTCCAACAGAAGAGCCTGGAATGACCAAAACGTTTCTTAGCGGCTTCAGCGTCCAAAAGAATCGCAGAAAATCTGCATAGATCGGAACCAGAAATAAACCACAGCAGAGACAAGTTCACAGCTTCAGGTTGGTTCTCTATGGAGATAAACTGGTGCCATAAAGTTTGACCAATTTTTTTTTTTATTTTAGCTGAAAAACAAAAAAAAATAATTAAGTTTAATCTGAGAAATATTTCTTATTTTCCGATTTCAAAATTGTTCTTTAGTTTGAATTATTTTTCAGTTTCAAAATTATTTTTAGTTTAAATTCTTTTAGGTTTTAATTTTTTTTAACTTCAAATCTTTTTTCTGTTTCAAAACTAATTTTTCCATTTTAAATCTATTTTTTTAGTTTTCTTTTTTTTTCATTTTCAAATCTTGTTTTTGGTTTCAAAATTTATTTTTGATTTCAAATCTATTTTTAGTTTTATTGGTATAATTTTTCTGATTCAAAATTAATTTCAAAATAATTTCTTAATATCTTCTTTTCGACTCCTATTTTTTTATTTTTATTTTTTTGGTGCAAACTTTATGGCTCTTATGTAGCTTCGTAGTTCTCATTAAAACATGAATGTCTGACGCGAAAATCGTTGCAGTTTGGCTCCAGATCATTGGATCAATTCAGAAACATGGCGGACAGCTGGACATGCTAAAGCTAACAGGCTTCGGCAGCAGGGCTGGGCGACAACACCAAAATAAACGCGACTATTTCTTCATACCAGGTGCAAGTTTAACAGATTTCTTTTGCACGGCCAGGATTTGAAAATAAAGTTATACTAGCAGATAGACGCAATTTTACCAGAAAAACGTCTTAAAATTTCCAGAAAAACTTTTAACGTTATCAAGTTCATTTTGTCCTTTATTTGAAATAAACTCAGTTGCACGATTGTTTCAAAGTCCTGCTACTGATGATAATTTGATGCTGATGAGTTAAAAAATGAAGTATTTCTTTTACTGGTACAAAAGTATAACTTTACAATTCTTGTAATATTGCGTCTTTATTGTATTATTTAACTATTGTCGTACATATTTGTTTTCATAATTTGAAAATAAAATCGTGATCTGGCCGTTATATTTCTTTGTAGCGTTGACCTGAATTCCAAATAAACAGAAGCTGTAAAAAATGCTTTTGAAACAAAATGTCTGCTGAACTCTGGAAACAAAGGATGTATTGGTGAAAAAACAAACAAAAATTCAGATTTTCAAAAAAAAAACAAACAAAAAAAAAAAACAACTCTTCATAAACCAAGAATCCAACTCGGGTGAATTGGATTTATCGCCCAGCCCTGTTTGGTGGCTACTCTACCGATCCAGGTTCCCTACGAACCCAGACGACACAAAAACACGACATATTGTGCGAAGGACTGCTTCTGTTCCTGTCAAGACGCGGCGTGATGACATCAGCAGGTGGGACTCGACAAAGGACAAAACGATGACACGGATGGGCGTTGTGCTTCGTAAACATCGCTAGCAGCACGACGCGACGCGCAGAACAACGGAGCGCATGCAGGACGGCGTCCGGCCGCTAGAAGCCGAAGTCGAACACAATGCGGTCCTCAAAGATGGCGATTAGCAGCATGATGGCGAAGCCGGTCAGCATGCCGACGTTCTGCAGGACGAAGTGGCCCAGGTGGCAGCGCTTGTGCTCCTCGCTGTCGCCGTGCAGCATCTCCGGCAGCTAGGGACGACACCAACCGTCAGAAAGATGGCATCCATTTTATACATCATGTAGCAACATGTAGCATCATGTAGCTATATTCTGCTACTCTAATCAACCAATCAGATACTCTAACTCAGCATCTGATTGGCTGATCAGTTCTGCTTGATGGCTCCTCTCCAGGGTTATTATAATTAACTAATGAAATAATGAAAACTAAAATAGAGAAATTATTTTTAATAACTGAGATAAATAAAACTATAACTAGCAAACTATTATGTGCCTTTATCAAACTAAAAACATACTAAAATCATAGATATAATATCCTTCATTTTTGTGTTTATGACTCAATTATTTACAATATTTAACTAATAGCTATAAAACTAAACTGAAACAAAGTAATATTTAACTAATAATTAATAAAAAACTAGCAAACACACTCAAAACACTTATTAAAACAAACAAAATTAGACAATCAAAATGCCACAAATAAATAAAACTAAACTCTAATGAAAAACCCAGAACTATAATAACCCTGGTTAGAGGTCAGAGGTCAGAGTGGCCTTACCATGTCCACCAGTGCCACATAGAGGAACATGCCGGCGGTGATGGCGAAGATCCAGTTGGTGACGTTGTGCGTGTACTGGCCCACGGCAGTGCCGATCAGCATGCCGACGTACGCCATGAGGGCGGACAGCAGGTTGTAGACGATGGCCTGCTTCACCGACATGCCGGCCTTCAGCAGGACCGCAAAGTCCCCTGGAACCACAAACAGGCGGTCAAACTACCAGACAAACTTCCAGTTAAACTACCAGTCAAACTACCAGTCAAACTACCAGTCACAGCTGAAAATACGTAACTTTCTATGAACATTTATACACGGTTGAAACCAGATATTTATAGAGACCAAATAAAAGCAAACATTTTTTCCTTGCTGTCTGAAGTTAAATCAGGCTAAACTTTTCAGACATGTTGAGAAAATGTCTGAATTATGAGGAAAAAAGCCAGAAATTTAAGAAAATCTCAGAATTCTGAGACTGGAGTCCAAATTTGTCTTTCATTTCTTTCAGTGGCCCTAATCCTCTTTTGTACTTGTGTGATATTATATCACTTTGGAAGATTAGATTAAATTAGATTAGACTAGAGGAAAAGTTTCATTGACTTGTGAAAATTGCAAGTGTAAGGAAAATTAGCAAATGAGTGACCTAGCACCAATAGTTGCAATTGCAACACAGCAGCTTCCTGGTGGGATTTACTTATACTGCGAAAACAGTTCATGCCAACTTAGTGTTGGACAATAAATCAATAAAAATATATATTATGATCAATAGCTGATCAATATCAATAGATAATACATCTGATAAAATATTCAGTCATTTCAATGAGTTCAGATCCAGAACCGCAAGGCATCCTGGGAGATGTGGGCAGAGGAAACCCAACCTCTCGGCTAGCTAAGCTAAGTGGGTGGAATCAACTCGCTCTCTGGTTGCCTAGCAACAGCCTGCTGGTAAGTTGGCCGGCCAGCAGCAGGTTAAAGTTTCCCCAGCATGCCTTACAGCAGCTTAAAAATAAAAAAACACAGCTTAGTGGAGTAAAAGCTGGATAAAACCGTTTTCAGTTTGGCAGAATTTCAGATCTTTAAAACAAAAAATTAATCAGTAATTATTGACATCAACTGATATGAAGTGTTTATGTTGTTTTAAGTTTTTCAGCCATCTTGTTCAGCCCTATGCTAACATGAATGACCAATATGGAGTTAATCTTTGGCACTCAACATCTCAGGATCTGATTTATATCAGCTACATCAAGAAGTGACTTAGAAAATATTATTTCCACTTTAAATATGAATTATGTTAAATCCTAGATTTTTTGGGAAGGTTTTATGCAACAATTTCAACCTTTTTAAAGCAAAAATGAAACTTTAAAAGGTGATTTTAGGCAGCAAAAATCACTAAAACCCAGGCAGGTTCTGGTATTTTTGGATCCGTCTGAGTTTTCCTCCGTTATGCTGTGTGATGCGCGCCGCCGCAGCGTCTAGCCTCTTCAATCATCGCCGGGCCAAATGCGAGAAGCGGCCGAGTTTCCGTGGAAACGCCCTGGATTTGGAGGTGGGGGTTGGCCTACATTTCCTGTAACAGCATCCTCTTTTCCTCACTAATTACCGCGATGAATACATTATCGCTCTGCTCTCATTCATCAATCAGGAGGAAGAGCGCCGGCCTGCGCTCTTCCTCACTTCCACTTCCTCCTGCCTCAGATGCCGCCGCCGCATCGTCTACCGCAATTAACACACCCATCACCGCCAATTAGCTTCTCCGTGTGCGGCTGAAGAGCCCTCAGCGCTGTGACGGAGGTTTTCCGCCAAATGTGGGAAGACGAGCCGCTCTCGAAGCGATCTGTCTGATGAGCCTCTAAAGGAAACCGAAGAGCGAATTCTGGAAGCGCAACACGTTTCTACGGCGTCCAGATCATATTTACTGGTTAAAAACAGGTAAAGGCGACGAGAAACACACATCAGTTTGACTTATTGTTGAACAACTTTATTTTCACATTATTTTGAATTACTGCTGTACGACTTATTCTCGTAAAATTACATTTCCTGTATGACTTTTTGTTTCAATATTGACACTTTTTTTTGTAATATTTTGTCTTTATTAGAAGCTGTAAAACACTCGTGTCAAACAAGATGGCCGCCCTGGAGCTGACATCACTTTCAGCTTTGGAAACCCAAGCAGTTCTTGGTGGGACAAAATCCAGATTTTCCAATAATTAAATCAACAACCAGAAATCTGATATGTGGATGAAATCGATTGATCTCCCAGCAGTAATATCTAATCGATCATTTCTGATTATTTTGAACTCACCGAGTTCATGAGGTAGTTCATGGCAGAAGACAGCCACAGACGTGCTGATGCCTCCCGTGATATTGGAGCTGAACGCCGCGCCTGCACCACAAAACACAAGTTTCAGTCAAACTCCACATAAAAGTCACCAAAACCAACAAAAAAATTAAATTTTTATCATTTCATTCAATGTACAGAGTCACTAATCTGTTATTTCCATTAAAACATCATGTCTTTGCTGCTGTTTAAAGTGTTTTCAAACTCAAAAAAAACCAGCCACTGTCGGCACCTTAATATGAGAAAAGTCACAATAACACGCAAAAAAAGTTAGAAAATTGTATTATGAGAATAAAAGTCAAAATATTGTGACAAAATAATAGTACAAAAAGTAAGTCATAATATGAGGAGAAAAAAGAAAAGTCATAATGATATGTGAAAAAAGTCATAATATTGCGATAAAATAGTTGTACGAAGTCATAAAAGGACGACAAAGTCTTGGTGTTAAAAGATATTAAATAAACTTAAAATGAGAATAAAGTCAAAATAATGTGTGGAAAAAGTCTTAATATGTGAAAAAGTTGTAATATCCAACCTTACCCTACTTTAAACTTCTTCACTACAAGAAAAAAGTCAAAGTAGTTGTACGAGAATCAAGTCGTAAAAATACTGAAATAAAGTTGTAACAGTGTGAGGATAAAGTCCTGATGTGTTAAAATCTGCCAGCTGTGCGTTTGTGTGTTTCATCTGCGTCTCCTACCGATGGCCAGGCCGTCGCTGAAGTTGTGCATGCCGTCTCCCATGATGACCATCCAGGCGATGCTGGCGATGCCGGCGTCCTTCATCTCCTGGTCCGAGTGGCAGTTCCCTCCGTGGGAGTGTCCGTGTCCGTGCTTGCGGGCCTTGCGGCCTCCGTCGGCGCCGGGCGCCAGCGGCGTCTTGGTGGAGGGGGAGTCGGGCGGCTGCAGCTCGCTGAGCTGCGTGTCGTTGTGGGCGTTGTCGCAGGAAACGGCGGAGCTCTCCGGGTCTGAACGGAAGGGGAGGAAACGTTACAACCAGGAAGCAGAAACCTGAGCGTCTAAACCTGGGGCGCGTGGGCCATATGTGGCACCTCAGCTGAGAGCGTTTAATTTTAAATCTCTGCAAGATTTTTACAAACAAGTTAAAATTATATTATATAAAATATAATTATATAATTTGTACACCCCGTTCTCGCCTTTTGGCCGCTGTGATAAAGTTTGTACACCCCGTTCTCGCCTTTTGGCCGCTG
>NW_006799986.1:1802979-1808784 GCF_000485575.1 Poecilia formosa | reverse complement strand
GGCTCCTCCCCCAGGTTACAATAACTCTGGGTTTTTCATTATAGCTTAGAGTTGTTTTGAGACATTTTGTTCAATTAGTTTTAATTACTTTTTAGTGTATTTGCTGCTATTCATTAGATCAGTGGTTCTTAACCTTTTCTGAGGCACCGAACCCCCCAGTTTCATACGCGCATTCACAGAACCCTTCTTATTCCTTCCCCCCCGCAGACACACAAAATACTTTACGGTATTCTGATTCAGTAATGTAATTATATTAGCTGCGTTACCACCCCCACGCCACTACAGGCAGCAACCCCGAAAAGATGCGACTAAGGAGCAGATTTAGACTACAGAATTTGGTAAAAACTGAGTTTTACTGAAGTAATTAAAGACATAAGTTCAAATCCATGCTGAGAGTGGAGCTCCTTCAATCAGTGCTCCACCGCTCCACAGCTCTGATTGGCTCAGCAATGTAACGTGATCCTCTGCAGCAAGTGATGGCAAAGCGGGGCGTCATCTCGACTTTAAACAAGTGCGTCTTTACCTCCGCGGCAGAGGCTCCGCCGAACCCCTGGGGTTCATCGAACCCAGGTTAAGAACCACTGCATTAGATATTATTAGTTAAATACTATTTAGTTTCACTTTAGTTTTTATTAGTTGTGGTAGTACTTTTCATACTTTGGTTAATTTTGATCAATTCCCACAAGTTTTTAAAGGGGCAGTATTATGTACTCTCCAGGCACATGGTGCCATTTGATAGCACAAAAAAGTAACTATGTTAACTTCAGTTGTTATAAAAACAAATATGACTTAAAACAAATTTGACTTTGTAATTTAGCCTTGAAATTGGGCCTCTGTCTCTTTAAAAACTCCCACTGTGAATATTTAGCTTCATCATTCAGAGCCTGGCGGCAAGAAAAAGGGAGAGCAAACAAAGAAAGCTTGAAGAGAGAATAACAGAAAAAGAAAGAAGAAAATGAGAAAAGGAAAACAGAAAAAAAGAACAAAACACAGGAAAAAAAAGGAAAAAGGAAAGAAAAAGAATATAGAAAAGAGGAAAAGAGAAAAAATAAAATAAATAAAAGGAAAAGAAAACAAAGAAATAAAGAAAAAGAGGAAGACAAAAGAAAGAAAGAAGAGAAATAGTGTTGTCAGTCTGAGCTGCAGTTTTCAGGATGTAAATATTGTGCAGACGGATCATTATGGAGGACAAACATCACAGATAACCTTCTCATGTTTTCCTGNATTTATTACATATAATTATTGGGTTCTACATGTATGTTTTGACTGAATATGACTCTTTATGCCTTTGTATGAACTGAACATGATTTTCTGGTTGGGGCAACAGTCCCCGCTGGCCCCCCTCTGGGGGAGCCACTGCGGTGGCAGAAAGAGACAGAGAGACGTAAACAGAGATAGAGACAAAGAAAGAAAGAAAGAAAAGAGGGAAAAAAAAGAAATAGAAAATTATTTAAAGTGTTGCCCGCCTGTCGGTCGTTGCCATGCCGACCAAGTCCTGGGCGAGAAACGTTTGTGACCCTCTCCTCGGAGACGACTGAAAGTTTAATGTCGGATGAAATTGAATGTCACGGCGAGTCTGAGATGGTTCCCATAGCGACACTCACATTCAGCCGAGGAACTGGGTTCAACTCGAACCTCAAACCCAAAGCAGTTACTGCAGCAGTTTCACTGGTTCACACTCGGTCCAACGTTTGTTCTGGATTCCCGTTACGTTCGTCTTTACTGAGAGCGGCTCAGAGGACAGGTGGGTTCTGGAGGCGCGCCGAGTCCCAGGCGGTTCAGCTGGAGCTCGTAAACCCGACGGCCCGTAAAAACCGGTGCAGGAGTTCATCCTTTAAAATCAGCTTTAAGCAAAAATAAAACACCTTTCACAGACTGCAGCTCTGTCTGCATCAGCAAAGGACTATTCTCAGATTTAACTACAAACATTTTGTTGGTGAGTTAAACTTTACCTAGAGGCTAAAAAATCTGAATCAGAGCTTAAAACCACAAAGTGTTAGAAAATAATGCTTATTAAGTTTATATTTAATGTTACATTTAATGGCTGAAAATACCAACAACAACACTGGAGACAGTTTTTGTTTACATTCCTGCTCTCCCATTCTTGTTAAAAACAATAGAAGAAATAATAGCACCATTTTTCTTCGTGTAGCATCAAGTCAGCATCTGATTGGCTGATCAGTTCTGCATGACGGCTCCTCCCCCAGGTTACAATAACTCTGGGTTTTTCATTATAGCTTAGACTTGTTTTGAGACATTTTGTTCAATTAGTTTTAATTACTTTTTAGGGTATTTGCTGCTATTCATTAGATATTATTAGTGAAATACTGTTTAGTTTCACTTTAGTTTTTATTAGTTGTGGTAGTACTTTTCATACTTTGGTTAATTTTGATCAATTCCCACAAGTTTTTAAAGGGGCTGTATTATGTACTCTCCAGGCACATAGTGCCATTTGATAGCACAAAAAAGTAACTATGTTAACTTCAGTTGTTATAAAAACAAATATGACTTAAAACAAATTTGACTTTGTAATTTAGCCTTGAAATTGGGCCTCTGTCTCTTTAAAACCTCCCACTGTGAACATTTAGCTTCATCATTCAGAGCCTGGCGGCAAGAAGAAAGAGGGAGAGCAAACAAAGAAAGCTTGAAGAGAGAATAACAGAAAAAGAAAGAAGAAAATGAGAAAAGGAAAACAGAAAAAAAGAACAAAACACAGGAAAAAAAAGGAAAAAGGAAAGAAAAAGAATATAGAAAAGAGGAAAAGAGAAAAAATAAAATAAATAAAAGGAAAAGAAAACAAAGAAATAAAGAAAAAGAGGAAGACAAAAGAAAGAAAGAAGAGAAATAGTGTTGTCAGTCTGAGCTGCAGTTTTCAGGATGTAAATATCGTGCAGACGGATCATTATGGAGGACAAACATCACAGATAACCTTCTCATGTTTTCCTGTTTTCTCGCGCTGTACAGGGAAACGGTTTCACAGCTCGCTGCGTTCCCATTTGTCGCTGCTGGAGCTTCGCCGCCCTGAGCGGCGGCTGTACATCAGCCGGGCGGTCCACCGCCGCCGCCACTCCCTCACGCTCACGCAGCTCGTTACCTTAATGCAGGTGTGGCGCTGCGGCGCAGCAACAAAGGAGAGAAGACAGAGGCTTCTCTCCAATTACACAGAGAAATGGCCGACGGAGTCCTAATTGGCTCTGCGAAGAGAGGGTGTGAGCTGTGGCGGCGGCGACGGGGGGGAAGCTCCCCATGAAGGCCAGCAGGAGGTAGATGAGAGGCAGCACTTCCTGATGTCTAGCGCCTCTAGTTTCCCTCTAATGAGGAGCCATCGCTGCCCTTTTGACTTGTTTTACCGTCATCATTTCCATTTTTATGACTATTGTGAGCGGCAGCGTGGGGCTCATGTGATGCAGGTTCCTCCGTGTTTAATAATTGAACTTTATTCCGTTCAGGAAGGAAAAAAAAAAAAACATCTTTAAAGTTCAAATTATTGCAGCTGAAATCTAGGAAGCGGTCTTTCAAAGCACTAATTCTCATTAAATTAGGCTGAGTGGACATTTTATGACCCCTCCAATCACCAGGCTGCTCTATGTTTACAGTAACGGCGTCACAACTTCCAGGATAATACAGAGAAACATTTCATTTAACACAACTGGGCTGTGTACGTTCTTAATATATTGCTTAATCAGGATAAGCGATTACTGGTTCTGGTCTTATCGGTATAAAATGTTTATGGTTTTGTGGGTTTTATTTCTGGAACTTGTTACTCATTAACTGTGCCACGCTGTGCTCTCCTGCTTTAAAGGCTAATAAACGTAGCCCCAGAGAAGGTCACCACTCCGAGTCACTTTCCTTATATCTGCTCCTTCTGCCACAATGTAAACACAGAATCTGACATTACAGCTAAACCTTTTAATAAAGGAGAAACTACAAGCACTGGACCTTTAACATGTGCAAACACGGTGAATTTTATTAGAGCATTCAATGCCAACGAAAGCTAATATGCTAAATGTAGCTAATTTTAGATTATAGGCTAATAATAGCATAGTTCAGCAGGTTGGAAAACATTAGTCTTGTAGCTAACTGTATATAAGCTGCAGTGTTGGACACAATGAGTTGCTATGCTATTAGTATTAGTGTTTTTCCAGCTGGTATACCAACTAACATTAGCATAGCTTTGCTACTGACACCAACTAACACTCGCATGTTAGCATTTTAGAAAATGATAACATATCTCAGCAGGTTAGAAAATATTAGCAGTAAGCCGACATGGTATTATTAGTGTTTATTTTTATAGCTAATATTTTTTGCAGTTGACAGCAACTAACACTTGTATATTAGCATTTTATAGGATGACAGCATTTACATGGTAATCAGGATAGCACACGTATTTTTTAAACGCTTGGCTGTTTTTAGAAGCAGCAGATCCAAATGGAGAAACAAAGTGTGAATTTTGCACAATAAATTCCCTTTAAATGTGAACTGATTTCAGGCCTAAATCACCAACTAATAATCCATAAGAATTTCTTCTGGATTTTTCAAGTTTAATTTTATACCTGATTATTGTTTTGCACAGCGGATCAGCATTAAGCAGAGCTCCTTTACTGTTCTCCTCAGACTTATTGCCTCCACCGGGTCGATGTTCGGCTCCTTACCAGAACTGATGGGCTGCAGGGCTTCCTGCTCCACCTCCATCTGATGGTAATGGCGGATGCAGACGCGGCTGTCTATCTGGTAGAGCAGGGCGGGGCACAGGTAGGTGAACTCGCTGGGGGAGATGACCGAGTCGGGATGCAGGCCGTAGTAGGTGAGGAGCTGAGTCAGGTTCAAACACTGAGCGGTGGAAAGGGTTCAAGTGTAAGAAAACTAACGACTACTTTAGTAATCTAAATAAATCGATTATAGATTATTTTTAACAGAATTTGAACCAGGTGAAGCATTCATCGTTTATCTTGCAAAATACACTTAACAGAAATACTAAATATAGTTTTATTCATAACTGAAAAGCATAGATACATATTATACTGTACTAATGAATTATGGATCCTTAAAATGATTTGGTAATGGTGAGTGACATCATCGGTAAGGACATGAATCATGAAAGAAAACATAATAATATACATAACAAATTACCAACTAATTGAGTAATCAATTAATACTCCAGTTAACAATTAATTGATCAATTCGGCTAATCATGGTCAATCGTGATTAATCAATTATTGAAATAGTCAACTACTTTTAGTAATCGATTTAATACTCCAGTTAACAATTAACTAAATGAGTTGATTATTTAAATAAGTTATCACAATTTATTTGATTAATCGTGACTTGATTTTCTTAATCATCAATCAATCATGATCAGTCATGATTAATCACTATTAATCATAATTATTTGATTAATTATGATTAATTTGATTAAATTAGTTGACAATTGTCAATTAATTTTATTATTTTCAATAATATTTCAATAATTTGATTATTTAATTTGATTATTTTAATAATCAACCAATCACGATTGGTGATGATTAATCTGATTAATCGTTTCAGCCCTAAATACCAGAATCACATCAGCTAACATTTTAGGGAATAGAAAGACAAAAACAGGAGCATCCGAAATGATTTCTGAATAATTAATGATCAATTAATCAGTCAGGGTGAGGTCCTACCTCCTCATGCTGGTGCGTCATTCCACCTGGATGCTCTGTAAGCACTGGTGAAGCTGCAACCACAGCAGCCACACCTGGAGCCTCTCTCTTGTCTTTATGAACCACAGCAGCCACACCTGGAGCCTCTCTCTTGTCTTTATGA
>NW_006799986.1:1760799-1802969 GCF_000485575.1 Poecilia formosa | reverse complement strand
CAGAAAAGTAAAAAAAAAAAAAAAAAAAAAAATGCAATTACGAGCTATAAAGGGATAAAAAAAATAAAGTCATAATTACAAGTTTTAAATTAAAAATTAAAATGTTTAATGAAAATTTTAAAGTCATAATTATAAAAATAAGTCAGAATTATGAGTTTTAAAGTCAGTCTTAGGCATTTTAAAGTAGAATTATGAGAATAAAGTCATAATCACAAGGTTACTAACCCCAACTGACTAACATTTAGCATTAGCTATTATTTAGCGATGCTAAGAGCCTAACATTTTGCTAAACGTTAGTTGATAAAAGCACCAAGTCAAAGATTAGCTCCACTATTAGTGGATTAGCTAAAAGCTCTGAGCCTTTTATTTTCACTGAGCTGCTGTTTGGATCCAGTCCTTCTGACCCAGAAGCTTTTCATGCCAGCCGGTTGTTCTGGGTTTTCGGGTCGGGCTGAACTCACGTGAGGCAGCAGATGAAGCAGAGCGTCTCCGCTGAGCGTTCCCACCGCTAGCGCCACCAGGAAGGTGAGCAGGAACTTGAAGCAGGACTGCTTGAGGATGGGGACGAGAACGACCCCCAAAAGGGACAGCAGGCTGATGATGGTGATGGAGACGAAGCCCCAGAGCCACACCCACCCTGCACAGACCACCAATCAGAAAACATTCAGATATTATCAATACATCAACAAAATATGCAACATGTTCAACTCAGAAAACACTTTTTGCTGCTAAATTATTGGATAAATAGACACATAAGCTCAACAACAAGAGATATTTATTGTTTTCAATCTGTTATTTAGGTCATTAAATCATCAGATGATGCAATGTGCAACTAATAAACTGTAATATGTGCTCCAATAAAGCTCATTTATCAGATTAAAGGTAGGTTTTGAAAATTGAAAAGCTTTAAGCGGGTATTTTGTCCAACAGATTTTTGGGTTTAAGAGCAACACAAAACGAAGGTTCTGGCTCCAGACTTTTGGATGTAAAAAAAAAAAAAAAAAAAAAAAAAAAAAAGTGCGTTAAAATATGCAACATGTTAAAGTGCATGTAATTCATTTATTACATATAATTATTGGGTTCTACATGTATGTTTTGACTGAATATGACTCTTTATGCCTTTGTATGAACTGAACATGATTTTCTGGTTGGGGCAACAGTCCCCTCTGGCCCCCCTCTGGGGGAGCCACTGCGGTGGCAGAAAGAGACAGAGAGACGTAAACAGAGATAGAGACAAAGAAAGAAAGAAAGAAAAGAGGAAAAAAATAAATAGAAAATTATTTAAAGTGTTGCCCGCCTGTTGGTCGTTGCCATGCCGACCAAGTCCTGGGCGAGAAACGTTTGTGACCCTCTCCTCGGAGACGACTGAAAGTTTAATGTCGGATGAAATTGAATGTCACGGCGAGTCTGAGATGGTTCCCATAGCGACACTCACATTCAGCCGAGGAACTGGGTTCAACTCGAACCTCAAACCCAAAGCAGTTACTGCAGCAGTTTCACTGGTTCACACTCGGTCCAACGTTTGTTCTGGATTCCCGTTACGTTCGTCTTTACTGAGAGCGGCTCAGAGGACAGGTGGGTTCTGGAGGCGCGCCGAGTCCCAGGCGGTTCAGCTGGAGCTCGTAAACCCGACGGCCCGTAAAAACCGGTGCAGGAGTTCATCCTTTAAAATCAGCTTTAAGCAAAAATAAAACACCTTTCACAGACTGCAGCTCTGTCTGCATCAGCAAAGGACTATTCTCAGATTTAACTACAAACATTTTGTTGGTGAGTTAAACTTTACCTAGAGGCTAAAAAATCTGAATCAGAGCTTAAAACCACAAAGTGTTAGAAAATAATGCTTATTAAGTTTATATTTAATGTTACATTTAATGGCTGAAAATACCAACAACACTGGAGACAGTTTTTGTTTACATTCCTGCTCTCCCATTCTTGTTAAAAACAATAGAAGAAATAATAGCACCATTTTTCTTCGTGTAGCATCAAGTCAGCATCTGATTGGCTGATCAGTTCTGCATGACGGCTCCTCCCCCAGGTTACAATAACTCTGGGTTTTTCATTATAGCTTAGAGTTGTTTTGAGACATTTTGTTCAATTAGTTTTAATTACTTTTTAGGGTATTTGCTGCTATTCATTAGATCAGTGGTTCTTAACCTTTTCTGAGGCACCGAACCCCCCAGTTTCATACGCGCATTCACAGAACCCTTCTTATTCCTTCCCCCCCGCAGACACACAAAATACTTTACGGTATTCTGATTCAGTAATGTAATTATATTAGCTGCGTTACCACCCCCACGCCACTACAGGCAGCAACCCCGAAAAGATGCGACTAAGGAGCAGATTTAGACTACAGAATTTGGTAAAAACTGAGTTTTACTGAAGTAATTAAAGACATAAGTTCAAATCCATGCTGAGAGTGGAGCTCCTTCAATCAGTGCTCCACCGCTCCACAGCTCTGATTGGCTCAGCAATGTAACGTGATCCTCTGCAGCAAGTGATGGCAAAGCGGGGCGTCATCTCGACTTTAAACAAGTGCGTCTTTACCTCCGCGGCAGAGGCTCCGCCGAACCCCTGGGGTTCATCGAACCCAGGTTAAGAACCACTGCATTAGATATTATTAGTTAAATACTATTTAGTTTCACTTTAGTTTTTATTAGTTGTGGTAGTACTTTTCATACTTTGGTTAATTTTGATCAATTCCCACAAGTTTTTAAAGGGGCTGTATTATGTACTCTCCAGGCACATAGTGCCATTTGATAGCACAAAAAAGTAACTATGTTAACTTCAGTTGTTATAAAAACAAATATGACTTTGTAATTTAGCCTTGAAATTGGGCCTCTGTCTCTTTAAAAACTCCCACTGTGAATATTTAGCTTCATCATTCAGAGCCTGGCGGCAAGAAAAAGGGAGAGCAAACAAAGAAAGCTTGAAGAGAGAATAACAGAAAAAGAAAGAAAAGAAAATGAGAAAAGGAAAACAGACAAAAAGAACAAAACACAGGAATAAACAAAAAAGGAAAGAAAGAGAAAATAGAAAAGAGGAAAAGACAGAAAGAATAAAATAAATAAAAAGAAAAAAATTAAAAAGAGGAAGACAAAAGGAAGAAAGAGAAATAGTGTCAGTCTGAGCTGCAGTTTTCAGGATGTAAATATTGTGCAGACGGATCATTATGGAGGACAAACATCACAGATAACCTTCTCATGTTTTCCTGTTTTCTCGCGCTGTACAGGGAAACGGTTTCACAGCTCGCTGCGTTCCCATTTGTCGCTGCTGGAGCTTCGCCGCCCTGAGCGGCGGCTGTACATCAGCCGGGCGGTCCACCGCCGCCGCCACTCCCTCACGCTCACGCAGCTCGTTACCTTAATGCAGGTGTGGCGCTGCGGCGCAGCAACAAAGGAGAGAAGACAGAGGCTTCTCTCCAATTACACAGAGAAATGGCCGACGGAGTCCTAATTGGCTCTGCGAAGAGAGGGTGTGAGCTGTGGCGGCGGCGACGGGGGGGAAGCTCCCCATGAAGGCCAGCAGGAGGTAGATGAGAGGCAGCACTTCCTGATGTCTAGCGCCTCTAGTTTCCCTCTAATGAGGAGCCATCGCTGCCCTTTTGACTTGTTTTACCGTCATCATTTCCATTTTTATGACTATTGTGAGCGGCAGCGTGGGGCTCATGTGATGCAGGTTCCTCCGTGTTTAATAATTGAACTTTATTCCGTTCAGGAAGGAAAAAAAAAAAAACATCTTTAAAGTTCAAATTATTGCAGCTGAAATCTAGGAAGCGGTCTTTCAAAGCACTAATTCTCATTAAATTAGGCTGAGTGGACATTTTATGACCCCTCCAATCACCAGGCTGCTCTATGTTTACAGTAACGGCGTCACAACTTCCAGGATAATACAGAGAAACATTTCATTTAACACAACTGGGCTGTGTACGTTCTTAATATATTGCTTAATCAGGATAAGCGATTACTGGTTCTGGTCTTATCGGTATAAAATGTTTATGGTTTTGTGGGTTTTATTTCTGGAACTTGTTACTCATTAACTGTGCCACGCTGTGCTCTCCTGCTTTAAAGGCTAATAAACGTAGCCCCAGAGAAGGTCACCACTCCGAGTCACTTTCCTTATATCTGCTCCTTCTGCCACAATGTAAACACAGAATCTGACATTACAGCTAAACCTTTTAATAAAGGAGAAACTACAAGCACTGGACCTTTAACATGTGCAAACACGGTGAATTTTATTAGAGCATTCAATGCCAACGAAAGCTAATATGCTAAATGTAGCTAATTTTAGATTATAGGCTAATAATAGCATAGTTCAGCAGGTTGGAAAACATTAGTCTTGTAGCTAACTGTATATAAGCTGCAGTGTTGGACACAATGAGTTGCTATGCTATTAGTATTAGTGTTTTTCCAGCTGGTATACCAACTAACATTAGCATAGCTTTGCTACTGACACCAACTAACACTCGCATATTAGCATTTTAGAAAATGATAACATATCTCAGCAGGTTAGAAAATATTAGCAGTAAGCCGACATGGTATTATTAGTGTTTATTTTTATAGCTAATATTTTTTGCAGTTGACAGCAACTAACACTTGTATATTAGCATTTTATAGGATGACAGCATTTACATGGTAATCAGGATAGCACACGTATTTTTTAAACGCTTGGCTGTTTTTAGAAGCAGCAGATCCAAATGGAGAAACAAAATGTGAATTTTGCACAATAAATTCCCTTTAAATGTGAACTGATTTCAGGCCTAAATCACCAACTAATAATCCATAAGAATTTCTTCTGGATTTTTCAAGTTTAATTTTATACCTGATTATTGTTTTGCACAGCGGATCAGCATTAAGCAGAGCTCCTTTACTGTTCTCCTCAGACTTATTGCCTCCACCGGGTCGATGTTCGGCTCCTTACCAGAACTGATGGGCTGCAGGGCTTCCTGCTCCACCTCCATCTGATGGTAATGGCGGATGCAGACGCGGCTGTCTATCTGGTAGAGCAGGGCGGGGCACAGGTAGGTGAACTCGCTGGGGGAGATGACCGAGTCGGGATGCAGGCCGTAGTAGGTGAGGAGCTGAGTCAGGTTCAAACACTGAGCGGTGGAAAGGGTTCAAGTGTAAGAAAACTAACGACTACTTTAGTAATCTAAATAAATCGATTATAGATTATTTTTAACAGAATCTGAACCAGGTGAAGCATTCATCGTTTATCTTGCAAAATACACTTAACAGAAATACTAAATATAGTTTTATTCATAACTGAAAAGCATAGATACATATTATACTGTACTAATGAATTATGGATCCTTAAAATGATTTGGTAATGGTGAGTGACATCATCGGTAAGGAAATGAATCATGAAAGAAAACATAATAATATACATAACAAATTACCAACTAATTGAGTAATCAATTAATACTCCAGTTAACAATTAATTGATCAATTCGGCTAATCATGGTCAATCGTGATTAATCAATTATTGAAATAGTCAACTACTTTTAGTAATCGATTTAATACTCCAGTTAACAATTAACTAAATGAGTTGATTATTTAAATAAGTTATCACAATTTATTTGATTAATCGTGACTTGATTTTCTTAATCATCAATCAATCATGATCAGTCATGATTAATCACTATTAATCATAATTATTTGATTAATTATGATTAATTTGATTAAATTAGTTGACAATTGTCAATTAATTTTATTATTTTCAATAATATTTCAATAATTTGATTATTTAATTTGATTATTTTAATAATCAACCAATCACGATTGGTGATGATTAATCTGATTAATCGTTTCAGCCCTAAATACCAGAATCACATCAGCTAACATTTTAGGGAATAGAAAGACAAAAACAGGAGCATCCGAAATGATTTCTGAATAATTAATGATCAATTAATCAGTCAGGGTGAGGTCCTACCTCCTCATGCTGGTGCGTCATTCCACTTGGATGCTTTATAAGCACTGGTGAAGCTGCAACCACAGCAGCCACACCTGGAGCCTCTCTCTTGTCTTTATGAGCGTGAGCACGGTCGTGGTCATGACCCCCATCATGACCGTGTTCGTGGTCATGACCCCCATCATGACCGTGTTCATGTTCATGACCCCCATCATGACCGTGTTCATGTTCATGACCGTGTTCGTGGTCATGACCCCCTGGTTGGGGTGTTTCAGGTGTGGGTAACTTGTTGGGCCTCCGCTGGCCTCTGACCTTTCCCGGCCTCCTGGTCCTCCTGGCTGGACTCTGCGTCGGACCGACTGCTGGCTCCAGCTGTCCATCGGTGTGATTGTGTCGGTCATGGCTGTGGTTTCTGTGGCCCTGATGCACAGAGGTCAGATGTTTGCGGCTGCTCTGTACCTCTGTTTGCTGCTGTGGGTGGTCCTCATCATGTGCATCATGATCAGAATGTTCCTGGTTCCCACTCGGCTCACCAGTAGGCGGACTGGAAGCAGTGGTGTGGCTGCATCGTGTGGGAACCTGTTCTGTTCGTGGAGGACGGGGCTTGTGGTCATGATGGTCATGACTGTGATCGTGATGGTCATGACTGTGATGATCATGATTGTGGTCGTGATGATCATGATTGTGGTCGTGATGATCATGATTGTGGTCGTGATGATCATGATTGTGGTCGTCGCTAGAGGATGAGTGTGAGTGAAGCCCTTCCTGAACGTCCAACAGGTCAAGGTGGGCTACATGGTCATGACCCAGATCCTCATGATCCACGCTTACCAACTTCACTTTCCCTAAACCCAGACTCATCAGGAGACTCTGGAAGCCATGGAAGTCTAACCGGTCTTTCTGTCCGTAGCGCCTGAACAGCTGCTGGATGTAGAAACGCTGCTCTTCCTCTAGAGGTCCCCCTTCTTGAGCGTTGGACTCGGTGGTGGCTCGGACATACGGAGCCTCAGAGATCTGCAGGTCGATGTGCTGATGATTGACGGCTGGGTGGTCATGTCCATCCGCATGGCAATGGTTGCAGTGATGGAAGATGAAGGTGAGAACGCACAGGAAGCAGAATTTGGTGTGTACGTGCACTCGCATTGTGTCCTCGTTATTGGTCCCCTGCAACAAAAAACAGTCACTTAATACCCACAGTAGCACTTAACGAGGCAAAACTGAAGTTAAATTCAGAGGCAATAATTCACTAAAACACCAATAACCTAAAACACTAACTCACTGAAAAGCTTATGCAGGGACAGACACGATGATGTAACGATTCACACCCAAACAATGAACTATGGAGCTACCGACTCACTGGAGCACTGGAAACTGATCCGGTGAGTCTCACTGTGTCACATCGTCCGGTAGACTCGGTTCAATTTGGGACCAAAGTTGCAACATTTGTTACATTTTCAGCTGCTTGGTTCTCTTTCAAAATCGCGAGCCATGTCTCGAGCTAGCGCTCGACATGAGCATTTTTGGTTGTATTTACCCAGAATGCCTTGAGCCATAGTCCGCTTTCTACAACGGTGTATTAGCACCATTGTAGATGGGGAAAAAACTTCCACCAAAAAACTCAGAATTTTTTCATATTAATCTGAGAAATTTTCAAGAAAAAAAAAAGAAATGTTCAGGGTTTTAAAAGTAAAAAATGTTCAACTTTTGAAATCAACTCCAAATTTCCCAGCTTTTCTACAAAATGTCTGAGCTTACAAATTTCTGTTTATTCTAGCAAAATTTTTTTGACTTTTCAAATTCAAATTTCCAAAATTAATCTCAAAATTTCTGAGTTCTTTTCCTAGCAAATTTCCAGCTTTTGGAGCTCAGAATTTTTTTTTTTCTGGAAAATTTCTGAGTTTTTTGTCAGAAATGTTCTACTCATTCTTTGTTTTTCTATCTACAATGGTCCAAACATGCTATCAAAGCTTTCTGCTTTTGGAGCGTTCACACACTCATTCAAACCGCACCAGAATTCACTTCAACCAAACATATGCCGGGGTTTATAGACGTTACCAGAGTTCACTTATTTGGTCCTATTACGAGTTCACACCGGACTTACTAGACAAACAAACTGGAGTTGGAGTAAAGCAGAGCAAACATGGCTGACTCACCAAACTATTACTCACTGATGTAGCTACTCAATGAATCGCTGACACGCTAACTCAGTAATAAACTGCCTCCCTGACAGAGTGACTTGCTGAAACACTGACACACTAATGCAGTGACACACTGATCCAGTGCTGCACTTAACCACCGACGCTCTGCAGGATGACGAGTCTCCAAAGCAAAATTTAATGGATCCAGCAGGAGAATTAAGATAACAAGCTTGTAGACAAACAGTACTTTCAAAGCTGCAGCACCTCTCATGTTGGAATAACAGATTCAACGTTCTGCAACCCAACAAACTCCAGAGGATTGAGAAGTAAATTGCTTGTTTTCTCCCACTTTAAAAAGCCTGAAGCAGCGATATGATTCCAGTCAAATGATCCTCATAAGGTCTCTGCCGAGGCCCGTGGGTGGCTGCAGCGTGGAGAGAGGGAAATAAAAGGAGGTCAGATGAAGACGAGGTGAGGCAGCACACACATACACACACACACACACACACACTCACACTCACACACACACTCACACACACACACTTTTAGCCGCCAGCTTGTTAACTAAGTTTATCGCGGCGCTCTCGTGCCTCAGGACTGTTGAAAACAAAGAGGAAGGCGTTTCATCCTCATCTCACTGTCAAGTTTCAACGCCATCTAGACCATCAATATTTAGCAGCATCGATTTCTCACTCTACACAAACTAACAAATAAATCTGAATCTGGACAAACATACAGAAACCAAACACGAGCAACAACATCACGACCCTTCATCATATACAACAATGTTGTACCAAGCCTAGCAGGGAGGATAGGGCACTTCACCAGCAGCATCTGTGTGTTTGTCTTAGAAAAACATGAAATCTGAAAATATAAATGTAAAACTTTCTAAGACCTGCATCTCCACAGAAAAACATGACCTTCATCCGACTGGCGATAAATTTCTACTTAACCATGACAGACGCAAAAAAAGCCAGCTAGCTAGAAAAGGTATGTTAGCATTGAGTTAGCGGTAGCCTCAACCGTTTAAAGTTACAGAACGCAGTGAAGAAGTCTGAATGTAACTTAAACTTTTGTCTGATAAACATTTTCTTCCCACAAGGCCATACCAGACCTGTGGTTATGATTGTCGCAATAAAAAAACTAATTAATTGCAAAATAAATGAAATCAAGTTCAATAATTTCCACTTGCCTGATTTACTGTTTTTCTCTTTTCTCTCTTTCTACCAAAAACTGGACGATAAAAGTGTTCAGTTTGCTGCTTTGGTCGATTTTTGAATTACAATTTCATTTTCAGAGACTAAATGATTAATTTTTGTTGTCATTTCTGTTGTTTTGTTCATTTATTTTGGAAATGTAAATTGTCCTCCAGTTACAGTGTTAAATGTTCAGTAGAATTAAAAGTTTATTGATTTTTAAGAGGGTGTACTTACATTATCACACTATTAAACAACTTGATAATATTCTCAGAAAAACAATATTGTTTCTGGGACAATTCATCATTCAGCAAAGTTTGTTATTGTGACAGACCTGGATGTGAATATTTATATATATTACTTACATTTTAAAATAGTTTTTCATGTCCTAAAGTGTGTTTTCACATTGTGCCATTTTCCACATATGTGCTCAAATTGGTCTAATAAAAGTCTATGACGTAAATATGTGGTGTGAATACTTTCTGGTGTTGCTGTAAAATTCACTCAGTGCAGAAGAACAACTAACATCAGCCAGGAATATACATAAGTGTTTCATTCCCATCAACAGGGCAGGAAACGGCCCGTTGCCGTGGAAACGGCCGCCCTGTTGACTGATCATTGACCCAATTAAATCAAAGCTGATCAGATCATCAAGGACTTCCTTCCTCTCCACAGTTTGACTTCTTTAAAACAATGTTCACATTAAATACAGAGATTTTCTGATTATTCTCACATGGTCAGCTTCAAAAGATTTGATCTGGTTCAAATATTTAAAAATACAAACTTTAGTAAAAACAAACCTAATTGTGATTAAAATAAAATGGGACGGACCTACCTGAACCCCAGGAATGAGTGAAACTCACTCCGACCAACAGCAGATCTCAGCTGCAGGAACACAGGAGCTTCTTCACCGCTGCAGACAGCTCTGTGTTTATAGACCAGTCGGCACTGACCTTTGAACCCGAGCAGGGCCTATTTTTAAGAACACACCCTCCTATCAGCAGCCTGCAGCCACTTCCTGACACGACTCTTTGTTGTAGAGTTTGGTATTTAATGAACAAGAAAATCTTTATTCACTCTGAGTTCAACTGGTTTGACTCTAACATATTATTCAGCAGCAGTTTTACAGCGTTTTAACTCACTTTTTGCTAACTGAGATGGAAGTTCAGATGCAATCACCACGACGACACCGAGGGGAGATTAAGACGAGACAATATTCCCGTCATCAGGCTGTCAACAGAAACAAGCAAGAAAACCACAAAGGACTTTCTGCAGAGATCAATTAATTTAATTAAAATGAGCTCAAATTTTACTTAATATTCCAGGTTGTTGTTTTTTTTTATTTCTGTTGAATTTATTGCTTTCTTTGGTTGTTGTTTTATTTTTTCTAGTTCAAACATTATGTGTTCTTTAGAAAATTCAAGTTTATTGGTCTCAACATTATCAATATATTACTTTAAAATGATCTTAAAACAACAACAGCGTTGCAAATTAATAACCACACGACTAAAGTTCAAATTCTGCTCATTTTGTTAGAGGAAAGTTTTTCAGCATTGTTTCTAGGAAGGCTGGGGTTCCTTCGCAGAAGCAGAAAAACAGCAGCTCTGACCTCTAAGCTGCTTCATATGATTCTCACACGGTGAGAACATCCCTCCCATCTCCACAGCAGGCGGCTGTTTAGATGGGAGCGCGCTGAGAAACGAAGCCAAACTCTGAGGAAACGCACAACTCAGGGAGCGCCGCACGCAAACACACACACACAAAAAAAACAAAAACAAAAAAAACGCACAACTCAGGGAGCGCCGCACGCAAACACACCAAAAAAAACAAAACAAAACAAAAAAAACACACAACTCAGGGAGCGCCGCACGCAAACACACCAAAAAAAAACAAAAACAAAAAAAACACACAACTCAGGGAGCGCCGCACGCAAACACACCAAAAAATACAATATTCAATGAACTAAAGATATGTTCTGGAAGCGAAGGTGTCTGACTCGACTCGGGGGCCCTGAATGTTTTAGATGCGCCCCTGTTTCAGCCGAATTAGCCTGTCAGTTTGTGGAAACAGCAAATCATCCAGAAGAAGCGTTACGCCGCATCGTGACTCTGGACTCTGCCGCTCTGGAAGAAGTTATAAATCACCAGCCAAGGAAACTCGCATCACTTCCCGTCGGCGTAAATCTGAGGAGTCGTTCCTTCCTCCTCATCTTCATCCTGCACCGACTCTTCATCACAGATCAGGAGCTGAAACCCTCAGCACAAGATTCATGTCTTACTAAAACATGAGGGAATTTTGATGTTAATCATCAACTATTATTTAATTTCTTTGGATGATTTACATCGGCAGAGTGCTAGGGCCACACTAAGAAAAAAAATTAAAATACAAGAATAAAGATTTAAGACCGCAAGAATAAAGTAATAATATTATGAGAATAAACTAATATGAGAATAAAACCATAATAATACAAGAATAAAGTTGTAATATTACGAGAATAAAATTGTAATGCCACAATTTTATTCAGATATTATTTGGACTTTATTCTCGAAACATTGACTTTATGTTCGTTATTATTTTATTTTCCTATTAGGCCCCAATACTCCGTTGCACATTCATTATTTTTTTTGCATTGGATGTTAAAAATTAATAAATAATTAAGCTTTCTTGTCTTGTTGAGATTCAGAAAAAGTTAAGTAAATCTGTATTTTGATTTCCATTAAAAAAGGAGTAAAAATGTGATGCTATTTCATTCTGTTAATAAAATAACTTTGGTTAAATCAACAATTCAAGTTGGAATAAACAGGAGAAACTATCCGAGACCTTCCCAGTTTCTATCAGTAACGATTAAAGTTGGAGTTTGTGATCCACATAAACCCAACGCCTGCGTGGTAGAAGGGACAGACAACAGTTTGCATCGCTGAGAAAATGTCAGAGGAGTGTTTTTTCTTAGAAAGGGCCAAAGGGAGGGCATATGTCGGCCGCCACATGGACCCAACTCCTAACAGATGGTCTAGAAATCTGCAAAGACTGCAATCTGCTGACGAAAGACGAAGTTCAGGAGAGCAACAAGCAGGAGTCGTCTGACTCGAGTTCAACAATAATCACAACAAGTTGGAAAATTACATCTCTGAACAGACATGATGTTACTGCATGTGATTATCCACAGATGATTGAAGGTTGGGCTGACGAGCTACTGCAAAACACACAAAGTCAGCGATGGTCCATCACCTTGTCTGCTCAGAACAGCAATTAGTGGATCTCCAACAACTACTGATCTGCTTGAATCTGTTTTTATTAAGGTAAAAACAGATTCAAGCAGATCAGTGAAGGAGATGCAAGTTTTCAGGCAGGGTTAAAATGAGCTGAGCTCGGCGCTAGGAGGGCTAGGGCACTTCACCAGCGGCCATGTTTTTGTCTTAACAAATGTTAAGAAACTTAAAAAGTAACTCAGATGTAAGACTTTCTAACACCCGTATCTCCACAGAAATATACGAACTTTGTCCATCCAACCGGTGATAAATTTCCACTTTCCCATGACAGACAAAGCTATCTAGTTAGCTAGCACAAGTATGTTAGCAATGAGTTAGCAATAGCCTCAAACGTCTCAAGTCACAAAACGCAATGAAGAAGTTTGACAGACTCAAACTGTTGCCTGACAGAAACGTCCCACAAAGAAAAAGAAAAAACTGAATATAAAACTAAATTTAAGGCCTTTGAGCCGCCCTGTGGCAGCAGCTAGCAATAAATCACGTCACGTCAACCATCTGTATCCCAATGTTGCAGCACAGACCTAAAGTACAGTGGACCCCCAAAAATATTTGCAAGTCGTTGGATAGAAATTACGCCTTTTGAAGCTGGAAACACCAAAACACACAAGAAATGCTATTGGCTGGCGTTTGCAAAGCAGCCAATTAAGAAGCGGCGTTCATTTTCTTGCCACTGATTGGCTGAAACCCACAAGTTTGTGAATAGGGAAGACCATCGATATTAGCTTCAGTGGTAGCTAAGACGGTTTCCACTGAGCGCACTAATGATTATTAAGGTATATTTTGTGTTTGAATTGTCAGAATAGATGGTTTATAGTGTTTTTAGATGGAGTCACAAGCATTCACAGATTCCAGCTATTAGTGGGCGAATACCGTTGAAGGTTTTCTTTTTGTCATGACCTGGTCAAGAGAAGTCCCAATGCCACAGCAGAGATCTCAAATGTTAGCACATAATGTGTTGACATCCAACTCTTTGACTTGGTACCAAAGATCTATATCTGTGGACAGCCAGGCTAGAGACAGACATGTATCGCAACTACAACAAACACAGGATGCATCTATCTATTGAAGACTCAAGGAATCCCTCTAGGTTGGCTTTTATTGAAGTACCAATCCTTAGACTTCCCTACAACATCAAATGCCACACCAGGTCCAGGGTTCCTGCTCTGGGTTTAAAGGTTCTCAGCTCTCAGACAGAGATCTGCGGTGTAACATGTTGTTAGACGGCTGTGTGAGGTCCCAGCTGCAGGGCTGATGCTCTGTGGCCTGGAAACACGTTCATGACAGCACACAACAGCTTAAGACCACAGGACACGACGACCAAAGAGTTACCTTGAGCAGATCCAACGTAGACACAAACTTCTAGCATGCTGGAGCAGAGCGAATGTGATGCTTACCTCTAATCAGGAGAAAGAAGAAGTGAAGCTAAACCTGAGTGAGCGAAGAGGGCAGACTCTCTAACAGGTTGGACGTCTGGAGGGTGAACTCATCTGCAGAGGGAGGCGGGCTGAGCAGAAACCACCTGATCAGACTCTCATCAGTCTCAAGCAGTTTCAGCGCTTACTGCGCATTTTTGTGTTTGACCCAAATGTTAACAATGTGGGAACATTTCAACCAACTTATTCACAAGAACAGACTTTCCTGGAAACCACTTCAACTTGTTTTCTTTCCACACCTCTCACCATCAGAGTACATGGAGCTTAAACATTTAGGAATAGTCAAACAGAGTCTACGGAAAGATATGGATGAGCCTGAAGATCCAACTTTAGCTCTGAGTACTAAGTGCTATTAAGTCAATAACACATTGGTCCATCCTTTGGGTGTAAAGCAAGGCAAGGCAAGTTTAGTTGTATAGCAGCATATTTCAGCAACCACTCAATTCAAAGTGCTGATGAAAACATTGTAGAGGTTAATAAAGAAAAGGAAAGTTTGACTACAGACTGAAATTATTGATGTTACTGTTAGTAATAATCTAAAAGATTTCAGTGTTTCGGCTGTTTTGCAGTTTTCTGGACGTTTGTTCCTGGTTTGTTGTGCATAGCAGCTGAATGCTGCTTCTCCATGTTTGGTTCTGGTTCTGATGCAGAGCAGAACCAGAAGATCTGAGAGGTCTGGATGCAACAGCAGCAGATCTTTAATGTATTTTACTGCTAAGCCGTTCAGTGATTTATGAAACTAACAGAAGTATTTTAAAGTCTATTTTTCAATTTGTAGAGAGACTGTTGCAGTAATTAATGCAATAAGTAAATAAATCATCACCCCTACTCTTGATTGTTCCTCTTTATGTATAAAAATAATTACTTCAATTTCCTTCTGTTCAGCTGAAGAAAGTCATAGCACCTCCATGCATTGACTGGCTTAACACTGTCACCAGGTGACATTGTAATGTACAGCTGTCCATCATCTGCACAGCTATGGTTATCTCATCATGTGTTACAATCTGAACTAATAGGAGTATGTAAATAGAAGTGGCCCCAATATGGGGCCTTATGGAACTCCAATTGTGATTTTTGCCAACTTCAGTGCAGACACAAACACCCAATAAAGACCAGAACAAACATTCACTTCCTAATGTTTGTGTATTTTCCAGACATCAGAATATGAAGGCAGTTTCTAAATAAAAACAGAGCATGGCTGCTGCAGCGACCTCAACTTTAGCTCAAAATAAAACAGGTTGACTCACCTGAGGCTGCTTCTGCTGCAGGCAGCCATCTAAAACCGAATCAGTGGCTTTGACCTGACCATTTGGAGTATCACCCTATAAAGCCCTACAGATATAAATATCACACTGCCTCACTGTGCAGCTGCATAAATGACTGTCTCATAAGCAGCATTAGTGTGGGATGGTGTTACATGGAGAGCAGATTGGGACCATTAGCAGCAGAACAACAAATACACCAAACAGCTCTGTTAGCAGTGAGTTCATTAGGAACCAGCTGCTGTCACCAACACTGGTTTTAAACTGGGTTTTACTCATTAAAATACAGGTTTTAACCAGATACTAAGACAACAGTAGCTTTAATTTGTCAAAGTTTTGTTTTCCTTTTTAAACACAGTGAAAATGTGAGTATTTTTGTTAATACGTTGGATCATAAACTCTTATTTTCAGGAAACGGGAGAGTTTTGGTCAAACTCAGGTTTTTATCAGGTTTTCAAAAGCTCCAGTTTTACAACCTTCACACTATTTTAGCTCTTTTAAATTGGACACCCTCTTTCAGCTGGTCAGCTGGCTGAAAGATGGCTGCTACTTTTATCTTGTTCTCCGAATGAGAAAACCCATGAAACAAATAGACTGCCAGGATGTGAAAACAAAAAGAGCGCCACCTATGCCTCTGATGAAGATATCACTACTTCAACACTGCATCAGGAAATCAAGAATTTATTTATTTTGATCAAATCTGAGTATGAAAATTAAGAAACCATAAATAAATGCTATAAAGAAAAAAGGCAGAAGTAGAAATTCAAGTTATTTTTCTGCTTAAATGTATGACAAAAATTATATTTTCACTTAAGATCATTATAATCTCATATCTGGCTCAGTTCTGATAAATTCTCCAATATTTGATCATATTGCTGCAATCAATAAGCAAAAAGCACCACAGAACCATCTGGGAAGCTGTTCTATACCCACATATCTATTTTTAATCAGTTTACCGTGAGCCAATGTGGAGCCACAGCAAACAGGAGTGTGAGCGCAACAGATGAACTCACTGGGTCCCATCTGTGTTTGCTGAACCCAGATGCTGGTTCCCAGCGCTTCCAGCACTCCCAGTCACAGCGTCGTACTTGTTAAGATTTATGACTTGGAAACTGAGGCATTTTCCTGCTTTACAGAGGAATCGCTACTTCATTCAGGCCTGTGGGTGTTTATAACTGAGGCAGTAAATTAACACTGTACGGTTATTTCATGTAAAAGCACACGTCAAACGGTTTCATCCTGTAGCAAAACTCTGTTTAAATAAATCAAAATATAAGGTTCTATTGAGATTTAAAGGAATTTGTCAAATCAAAGGAAATAATCCCGACTTTTCTTCTGTTTGTTGTTTGACATTTTATTAGGGCCAATAAATTTCTGTCAAAATACTCCGAAATTTTGAGATTAATCTCAGAAATTTTCAGTTGGTTTCAAAAAGTCAAACACTTGCAAATTTTTTCAAGTAAATATGTGAAATTAATCTCAAGTTTTTTCTTGAAAATTTCTGACTTTTGGAAATCAGAAATGTCCATGTTTTTCCTAAAAAATGTCTGAACTTAATCTAAAAAGTAACTCATTTTTCCAGCTGCAATGGCTCTGCTATCCAGTTGTACTTTTTTTCTACCCCTAAATTAGCACACAAACTTTGACATGATGTGAAACCTCAGAATTTAAATGAATTATTAGTGTGTATATTTGATTAATAGGGAGCAGTCTGCCCTTGTAAAGTTTACGGCTGTGGACATTCCTGCCAAGGCGGTAATAATAACATCTGTAGTTCGAGGTGAATGTGACACGGAGTGTAAAAATGCTTTTAGTGGCCAGAATAACTAGAGGAAAACTAAATAAATTCAGTTAAAGGAGGACTTTAATGTTGTTTTCTAGAGTCCATGAAGAGAAACTGTCCTCTGATCTGGGGTGAGGTTGGAGAATGTGGATGGTTCCTCCTGCTTTTTTCCACCCAACTGGTAATAGAAATGGTAATAGTAATAACTGTAGCCATTTTAGATAAAATATGTCATGTCTTCCATCATTCATAATGGGCAAGCATCATATCCCCTACTCCAACATCTCTAACTGTACAGCCAGAAGAATCAAAAGGAGTGGCAAAAGCAAACAAAGTGGATTAGCAGTGCTTGCCAATAACTAATTGTGTCAAAGATGAAGAAGACGACAGGAAGTAGTAAGAGTGTGGTGGTATGATTTTAATCAGATTTTAATTGTTTCTTATTTAATGGAAACACTGAAATTGTGAAACTTTTTTTTTGACAAAGTTTTGCTCACGTTTGCAACAGAAGCACAATAAATCAGAAGCCTCAGTCAGACTGGCTGCAACCAGAGATCTGTCCCACCAACAGAAACTCTTTGAAGATACATGTATGGTATCTTGGTCGTCCGGTTTGTTACTTTTTCAGCTGCTGTGGTTCTCTTTCTGTCTGCATTTTGTCAAATAAATCAAAGCCTTTGAGCAACCTGTTCCCCTCCTCGCCTGTGGGGGCGCTGCACCAAGAACCACTTGTCCACTTGGCATTCACATATACATTAAAACTGCACCAGAATTCACTTCAACCAAACCAAATCGAGGTTTGTGGACAAACAAGAATTCACTTTTTTGATTCGATTACGTATTCACGCCTCCCCAACTGAACCAGACTTTCCAGACAAATGGACTGGAGCTGGATTAAAGTGGACTAAACAGAGCTGATGTGAATGCATCATAAATTTCTCTGGGTGATAACAATTACCAAAAGCAATAATGTGAACTGTCGCATAAATCTACAGGAACTGAAATCGATGCTAAAGTGAGATAAGGAAGTTTTCCCTCCACACTGCACAGAGTCTCATTCACACAAGATGTTTCATTTTTAAATATGAATCCACTCCTCCTGAAACAACACAGATCTATTATTCAAAGCGTGGTGGCATTTCAGAACAAGGAACAGGGTTTACTCATGTAAGAAGAGCTGTCAGTAAGCAGGCACTGATGCAAGTTTGGTGTTGGAGGTTTGTAACGTGTAAAACTCCAGGTTCGGTTGCCTTGTCAGACGCCTTAGCAGGAAGTGAGTGAGAACTGAAGCAAACCTTCAGCTCATCCATTTTACATCAGTAGAAAGCTGCAAGCAGAGCACAACTCCTGCAAGTTCAGAGGAAACTCAGCAAAGCAGGATGTGAGGAAAGATTTGAATTATTCACCATCCTGACGCTGGTTACAGCTGAGATTAAGGCTCAAACGATTAATCATGATTAATCGATTATTGAAATAATCGTCAATCGTCATTTTTTAAGGGCAAATTTGTTTACAGAAACTTCAGAATTGATTTTATTTGTGGTTTTGGTTGTAAGTGGGTTTTCTTTTTCCTCACGTTATTTAAAATATCTTCCCGTTCCAGTTACAAAATTAGTTTATTGGTCTTTAGAAAGGGTGAACTTATATTGTTATGCTATTATCAATATATTATTTGAAAATGGTCTCAAAACAACAATATTATCATTTATCGCTTCAATTACTGGGACTATTTATCATCTAGCAAAATTTTGTTATTGAGATTATTGGATTGAATTTAAACTTTTTCTTGGGGACCGCTCAACAAGATTAGAGGAGAAACTACCAAGAGAAACATCAGATCTATTGTTATATTTTCTTTCCATCCGCCTTGCTGTATATAGACGTTTTCCCAGCAGCTGTTCATACGTGTGTGCAGCTGTTGCTCTGCACGCTCAGTGATTTCCCAGCTGCACACACTTCTTTGAAATTCCTACCTCCAAGCAGAAACGTCCGAAACGGTTCCGACCGACAAGCATGCTGCAGTACAAAAAACACAGGTGTTCATGTAAGATCTGAACCAACCCAGATCTCACACCATGAAACCGCGTAGCATCAAATTAAACCCAGAGCTAACAGCTGGGAAACTTCATGGATGCTAGCTGTGCTTCAGGGTGTGATTTATGCCAGAACCACAGGAGGACCAGCAGAAATCACACCTTCACTGAAGGTCCGCACAACATTACAAAGATTTAGGCCAGTCTTATCAATGAACCATAAACTCTGACCTTAACTGAAAGGCTAGTTATGATTCACCAAAAGAAAAGCAATTACTTATTTTTTTGCCAATATCATTTGTATAATGTTGCATATATCTACAGAAAAAGAAAAAATGTCCATCTTAATTTTATATTTTTTGTGCAGTCCTGTATTAATTGCTGCTCTCAGGGTGTTATTCTTTCAGCAAATGGCATTAGAGTCACCATTTTCCAGCTTATTATTTGATTACTAAATTAGTTAACTTTTTCCACCCTAAAAAAATACATATGTAGTATGTATATTTTAATAACTACAAAATTTATTTAATAAGTTAAAGATAGCTATAAATATTTTAGGGTTGAATGAATTTTGTAATTAGTTGTATATGCACAAAGATACATTTCTCACAGATAGAAATGTATATTTATCCAATATACAATATAAATATTTAAAATATATTGTTTTAATGTGTGCTTATTTGTTTTGATTTGTAAACATATTGTACAATCTCAGTTATAGTGGACTCACGGACATGTTTTTTTATTCATTTATTTATTTATTATTACTACTTTGTCGGCACAATGAGCTTTAATAGAGTCTGAACTCGTCCACTGGCACCACCTCTGCACTGTGACGGTGTATTTATCAGGAGGTGGAGCTCCATCGGGTCAACGAACACAAACCAGTTCGGATGGTTTGTCCCAGTGAAACAAGACAGAGAAATCACAGTAAACCAACTGCAGGCATATTCCCTCCAATCAACTCAACCAATCAATGATCAATGGACCAACAGAGGAGCGACACGTGGTACGCATACCTGAGCAAATCTCTTCCGCTTCAAACTAAAAGAAAAAAAAACAACTCCCACACATCCCAGGAGATAAAACACAATATTAAAGCGGATGTGGAGTAACATAAACACTGATAAATAGTAATATTTAACTTCATCACCGGTTAGTTTCTCAGCTTCCTGTGAATCAAAGGAAGCAGCAAACCTCATGGCTCGCCTCATGCTAACGCTAACCTTCACCAACAACAGCTAAACCAGCTAACGCTAGCTAGCATACGACCGCCGGGGAAATAACCCGGTGTCAGCGGGGAACGGCGAGTCATTTACGGCTCTCTGTTTCTCTCCAAATGTGCCTAACAGAGCTCCATGACTCCGGCTACCAGAGTCCATGTTGGGGGAGTGAATGAAAACAAACGCTTTACCTCACTCGAGTGCCGTGTGCATCTCCTCTCCGCTCGGTACCAAAAAAATCCTGCGCAGGTTTTACGTTCGGGAACTACAGCTCAGCCCATTCACGAACCGCACTTACGCTGTTTCCGAGAAAGATGGCGGGAATGCGCCGTTAGCCTACGCAGTCTTCGCAGAAGTAGAAACTCTTTTCCGCCTGACTGCCTGAGACGTCACGTGATTGAAATGAGGAAGCAGTGTTCAAACTACAGCAGCATTACAGGAGGAAGAAAAGTACATTTCAAATGGACGTGTCGTGTCACTACGACGGCGTTTTAGGGTCATTGTACATAGAAATTTTCTTTAAAAATCTTGAAAATTTATGAGGTACAAAAGTAGAACATTTTCGACTTTTTTCCAGAAAATCTCTGAGATTAATCTCAAAATTTGCCAGTTTTTTTGTTTTTTGGCAGAAATGTACTCCTTTTTATAACCCTAATAGGTCATCACCATATTTATAATGTAATTTGCCAAAACTTTGGTTTAGTTTTGTGTTTGTAATCTTTATTTTGCTTTCCTTAGTCCTCAACACAATCATATGTTCATCTTTGTAATTTGTTGTACATATTTTGTACAAATAAATAAAAAATATTGAAGTTCTGAGCACAGCAAAACAAACATATAAATTAGTTTTATTAAAAATATAGATATTTACAGTGATGATAAATTTTTGTTCAACTACTCAGACATTTCACCTTGGCTCTATTTTAATCCTCCTGTACATAAATGAATCAGAAATATAAGAAAAAGTCGGTTTAAGTTAATTGTACAATAATAGTTAAGATTAATTCTTGTTCAGATCTGTTTTTTAGTTCAGGTATTTCATGTTTCAAATTCAAAAATACTTTATTGATCCCAAAGGAAAATTAAATATGCCCAAATTATTCAAGATTCTCCTGTAGCAGTCTGTGTTACAGCAAAAGTGGATAAGCCTCTGACTAAAAACACTGTTTTTCATAAAGAGGATACTTGGGGTTGTCCATAATCTTTTTGATTTTATGTAAAATCCTTTGTTCCATCATCTCCAATTGAATTTCCAATAAATCATCCTTAGCAAGCCTGTGGTGACAGTGGAGAGAGAAAACTACATTTTAACAGGAATAACCAAGCATTATAAGGTGCTCTATATGCAGCAAGACTGAAACCGAAGAGGAAAAAACATGTTGTTGTGGCTAAGGTGTGTCAAGTGTTGAGTAAAGGTGTTTAAAGCCTTTAAAACCTGTTGCCAAATCTTTAAATACGTGATACATTTAGATAATAATAGTAGGAAGTGAGTAATACCAGCCACTGAAAACAAACAGGTGACATAATCAGCAGTGGGATTCAGTAAATCAAACAGTGGAAGGACAAATAGCATCATTTTGGGGGCATGTGTTCATTCCAAACAGGAAACTGAGTTTGATTTTGTATCATAAATAGCTGATGTGAACGCACCATGAGGATGTTTTCACACCTGAAAGTCTGGTAGATTTGGTTCCATTGGGGCCAAAATTGCAACATTTGTTCCATTTCTAGCTGCTGTGGTTCTCTTTCTCACTGCACGGAGTCAAACGAGCCAAACCATTTGAGCAACCTGTTCCCCTCCTCGCCTGTGGGGGCACTGCACCACGAACCACTAAAGGAAACAACATGAAAAGCTCAGAAGAAGACATCTTCTTCACAAAATGTAAACAAAAATGGAGTGGATCAGTTTTCAGTGGTTGAAGGATTTCTCTTGCTAGTGCTAAACTAGCATGTTAGCTTTGGTTGTATTTACCCAGAATGCATTGTAGTCAGTTTCCCGCTTTTAGAGTATTCTCTAGTCTGTTTGGCAGTTCACTTCAACTGAGAACGAGGTTTGTTGGCAGACCAGAGGTCACTTTTTCAGTCAGAAAAGTTTGATTACTCATTCACGCCACCACCAATGAATTGGACTTTCTAGACAAATGGGCTGGAGTTGGTGGTAATGAGCTGGAAGCAGACTACAGGGCAGAGCATTCTGGGTAAATACAACCAAAACAGATGCAATAGCTTGGTGCTAGCATTAGAAATGGCTCGTGGTCTTTTACCAAAGACAAAAGAGAACTCCTACAACTGCTAAAAGCTGACGCTAATCCATTTTTGTTCAAATTTTGTAAAGAAGAAAGTTTCTTTTGCAGTGTTTCTTGGTGCAGCGCCCCCACAGGTGAGCAGAGGAACAGGTTGCTCAAAGGATTTGGTTGATTTGACTCAGTGCAGCTGAAAATGTCACAAATGTTGCAGTTTTGGTCCCAAATCGAACCACATCTTCTGGACTGTCATGTGTGAAATCAGCCTGAAGCGCCTCCTGAAGTGTAAAAAAAAAGGAAAATATTCCTACTTGTAACTGTCACTGCTTTTATGATACATCTCCTGTTTCTTCTTCACATTTTCAGTAATTGTTCTTTCAGTGGGCGTCTGAACTTTTAGCAGAGTGTCAGAGCAATCAGTAATTTCATCCACAATGCTCCCAGGGATCCATCGAGACGATCTGCTCTGAAACTTTGTGTCTGAATGAATTATGTGTTATGGTTCAGACTGCAGTGAGAGGAGCTGACCTTCACCGTGTGTGTGTGTGTGTGTGTGTGTGTGTGTGTGTGTGTGTGTGTGTGCGTGTGTGTGTGCGTGCGTGTGTGTGAAGCAGTGGGACACCAGGAGACCAAACACTGAGCTAATTTCTGTCCAGCTGGGCCTCCTTCCCGCCTCCTCCCGTCACGTTTCTCCTGATCTCAGGGAGATTAATACCAAGTGATTGGCAGCCATGTTCTCACTCAGCGCTCCAGTCATGATGCCCCAGGGTTCCTGCCAGCCGTAAAGCAATGCTGAAAGTGCCACTGTGGCTTTTACTGTCATTTAGGCGGTACCCTGCCTCACCAGACAGACGATGAATAGCACCAATGACCACTTTGAGTTATGAGCCACACTCAGGCCTGGCCATATATACACAGGGAGCCATTTCCTGCTAGAGTGGCTCTTGTAGAGATTACAGATGTAATATTTCCTACTCTGCAACCAAAGCGGTTATGGTCTGGTGAAGCTTTCACCAATTATTATGCTACAATATTGATTCCTGCCTTTTTAAAATCACATAGTTTGTAATTAAGTGCAAATTTTTAACAAGAGTAACAATTGGAAGTATTCATCTAGTGCAGGAGATGTGGATACAAGAACCAAACATGGGAGAGAAAAAAACCCACTAACCACTGCCATTCAAGATGGCTGCAACGGTCATAATGGACAATTTATTTTTGCCAATTTTTTATTACATATGAAAACATTTGGTGTCACATCACACATAATTAGACCATTAAAAATTATAATTTTTTTATCTTGAACTTATTGTTGTTGGTGTACAATTTTTCAAGATGGACTCCGTGGTTGTCCTGGAATTAGATGAATGTGTTTGGTGTCAAATCAGGCATATTTACACATATTTCGAACCATACACTGAAACAGGTGATCTAACTTTAAACATCTGAGCTAATTTATTAGAATTAATGAAGTAAATATGTTAAGTATATATTGTTATGTAAATAAATTTGACATTGACATTGACAAATTGTCATGTTAAACAAATATAAATAAAGTTTAGCAAACTGGTGACCATTTTCAAAATGGCCGTCATGGTTGTAGTGGAGAATACATATTAGTACTAAGAACGGGTGGTGGACACAGCCAGCCAACAAGAGTCTTAGCTCTGCTAGCGCTAAACTTCTAAACACATAAAAACGTAGAAGAAGCTAATGCTAATCAGTACAATGGCTGTTGCTCATTCTGCAAAATGCTACATTTTATTGCTTTAAAATTGTATAAATATGATTACCAAAGTCAAATAAATATGATGTGACAAAGTTTATCCAAACTGTGAAAATATGTGACTTTTTATGTAAATAATTGCTTTAAAATTAGCGGAAGCTAACACTAAACATAAAAACAGCTGTTACATATTATCACTTTAAAGTTGAGTAAAAATGGTAACCAAAGTCAAAAACATATAGTGAGTCTTAAAGTTAACCCAAGTTGTGAAAATTAGTAACAATTTATGCCAATAATTGGTTTAAAAGGCTTAAAAACAGCAGCCATTTTGTGAAATGGTTGTCATCCTGAAAATTAAGTGGCTAAAGGGAAATATGAGGAGTGCCCATGCTAACTTTTATGCTTGTTTTCACATTTGACAGATTTTAACAGCACTTTGCTGCACTGATGGCAACCTGATGCTTTATGATCCTTCAATGGTTGGAGACACGAGAGGAAACAGTTTTATTTCACTTTCCTTCCTAATTAGGAAGCCACATTACATGAGTCAGAGTGTCCTCATCCATCCTGAATGGGTGCTTCTGCCGGAGGAAATGGGCATCAGGGATTTGTAATCTGGAACTTGTGTGTCGTCGTTCATGTTCCTGGCGCACAGTTTGCTGAGACACAGCAGTTCTGGCACAACACCGGCGCCGTGGGCTGGAGGGCGGCCAAAGACAGACAGAAGAAAAGGGACAAAGGGAGGACAGGGAGAAATCCAGCGTGCAAGAAGTTTTAAATATCGGCTCATTAGCCACCTGTAGACCTCTGTAATGAGCGCTCATGGATTTTTCTTTCCCTTTAATCGGGTGGATGTATAAAAAACGAACAAAAGAAAAGCCGAGTGCAACTGCTTGTTTTCCCCTCAGGTGTGTTGTACCTGCCAAAGCTGTAAGCTGTAATGCACACACCTGATCGATGTGTGTGAGTGTTTCTGTGTGGAAATGAACAGTGAAAAACTTTTCCTGCAGCATTGGCTGAGGTGAAATGCGTAGTTCCCACGAATCTGAACCAGAAGTGAGCCGCGCCACTGATCCGCCATCTTGGTAGGCAAGATGAACCATGGCAAAATGAAAGTATATTGACACTCTTCACCAATGAGGTACTGAAAGATATGTCAGCAAAACCCAAATGAGACAGAGAATGTGGCTTGTTTATTGTTGTCATAGCAACTCCATAGCAACTGTGATGACAGTAAGCTATGGATACCTACCAAGATGGCTGTCAGCTGCAAAATTCCCAGAAGAGAGAAGTCAGACGAGAACTAAGAAAAATCACAGAATTCCAGAAATTCTAAGAATTTTCATAAGATGTCGTCACTAGGTGATACTTTGTGTTTTCAAATTCAAAAGTACTTTATTGACACCAAAAGAAAATTAAATGTTGTTGTTCTTGATTTTATGAAGAATCTCTTTTTGCCTCTTCATCTCCAGAGGTCCCACAGTCGTCCCCGGAACAGAACCGGCCTTCTTCATCAGGCTGGTGAGCCTTTTTAGGTCCCGACTGTCTGGTAGACTTTGGTTGTATTTACCCAGAATGCCCTGTGCTGTAGTCCACTTCCTGCTTTTGGAGTTTCTCTGGTCCGCCTGGCGTTCTCATGTGCATTTTAACCGAACCAGAGTTCACTTCAATCAAACCGAGACCGGGGATTTCTAGGCGGACCTGTTTGGTTTTTTGGTCGTTTAGCATTCACACCTCCCCAAACAAACTGGTCTTTCTAGGCAAATGGACTGGAGTTGGATTAAAGTGGGTCAAACATGGCTAATGTGAATAAACCCTTAGATACTTTTCCAGAAAAAAACAATAAGCCAGCGACATTCTGGCTCTAATTTCTATTGTTTTTTCATCCAAACATGGGAAAACTCAAGTCAGAGCATCAAGGAATTTCAGCATCACATGAGTTTTTCATGAGAGTCTATGCAGGAATTTCAGATGTTTGCTGCTGTTCAGCCTCCAGGTGAATGTGTTGCTATCAGATCGCTAACGGCAGCAAACGCAGCAGAGTCCTTTCTCTGAGGAGTCTCTCTGTCCTCCAGGTCAAAAACCAACGTGAATATCTGCATCATGATTCTCTGCTTTGTGACGGACTGGTGATCTGTCCAGTCGAGACTCGGCCCACTGTTCACAGTAAGACAGGAGTCCTTTTCAGTCCTGACATTTCCTGAATCCAGCTCCAGGGCAGCGTCTCTCACTTCTGAAGGCTGAGAAAATAATAAAATAAAAGCAACATGTTCAAAGCTTCCTGCAGAAAAGAGTCATTTCAAAGCGTCTCAATCTTTCAAAGTAAAATATAATTCACTTTTAACGATAGAAATGAGATGAACTGGAGCCATTATACAGACTGTTGTACATAAATGTGATGCTAAAAGATAAAATACTCAGATCCTGTTGGGTATTTTCATAGAAGCAGGAAATAGATTAATACTTTAGTCAGATGAACATTTCAGTGCTGCTGCTTTGCAGTAATTATTTTATTTATTTATTTACTCAATCACCAAATTACACAATCTGACTGAAAAGGTGCAAATTAATATTTACGTCTAATCTACTCATTAAATTAAACTAAATTATCCCTTCACAAATCATTACAAAATGGAAAAAAGCCTAAACATGTCAGTTATCACTAAACAGAAACATAGAATTTAAAAAATCCAAAACCAAAAGAGAAACAACACAGTTTGAAGTTATTTAACCATCAAATAAAATTCAGTGTTTTGACTTTAGTCTCAGAATTCAGATTTTAAAATGTCTGAAATCTGGGATTAATTTCAAATTTGTGCTTATAAGAAGTCAGAAATGTGGAATTAAATAAAAAATTCAGATTAGGAAAAGTCAGAATTCTGAAATTAAGTCAGAAAAGTTGGATTAAAGTAAAATTTCTGATAATAAAATGTCAGAATTCTGAAAAAAGTAAATTATTTCTTTTCAGTGGCCCTAATCTTCTTCTTAGTTACCAGACTTTTTTTTTTTTTTAAAGCAAAAAATTAAAATCCCTGGGCCTGAACAGCTGTGCTGCAGTTTTCCTTCAGTGTCTCTGCTTAGTAAATAATGTGTGAACCAGGAAGCCTCCATAAACTCTGACGCTTGAACACGTTCCTGACACCCGGCTGGTTTTTCTGCTGACGCAGCAGAATTTGGACACCTGGCTGTTCAGCAGAGATCAGAGAGAAACATTAACGAGATTCTCCTCAGATTCAGGATTCTTTGTCTCTGACTCTTTTATTTTAACTTTTTTTATTTGCTCAGCCAAACGTGAGATTATAATCTCAACTCCTTTTCTATTGGCGCTTCACAGAAAATGCAGAAAATCTTAATTTGAAAAACATTTTCTTTCTTTCATATCTCTGCCAGTGAAAGGAGGACAGATGGTGTTTTACAAGCCATAACAGAAAATAAAGCTGACAGGCTGATTTCATACGCTGCAGATATCTGCATCCTTTATTCTGCAGAAGAAAAGCGAAACAACGCTCTCGCCTTTCTCTCCAATTCCTCTGTGTTTTCCAGACAGCCTGCAGCTCGGCTTCGCTTTCACATGTATACAGATTTTATTACGCTTCCCAATCATTATCATAATTTTATGAGTTTTCTGTCACATCCGTTCTGGAAAGCGGTCGTCTGATGACCGAACGGCGGCTCCACGCTGACAACACAAATCTGTTTTTTTTTTCTAACGCTGTCACCATCCTTCAGTTTAATTTGAGAGATCACCAGCGTACTTAGCCACAAGCATCGCTGCAATTATTCAATAAGGCGGCCATGTTTGGTTCGTCAGATGTCACGCAGACGAACATCTTCTCTTTCAACCCAAAACTCAGCTACTAAACGTAGCCGACCGGTACCTGGGAACCCGCTAACAGGACGAAGAAGAAAAAATGATTTTGACTTTTTCCTCTGATGTTAATCTTTATGAAAAAGTCAAAATTCTGAGAAAAAGTCTGAACTCTGTGGAAAAGTCAAGACTGCAGAAATTCTGAGAAAGTCGGTTGAAACTAATTTGGTCTGATTTTGTGAAGTAAATTGACCTCTGGAAACATTTATCAAAACCTTTTAAAGGGGCAGGTTAATGTAAAATTGACTTTTTTGAGATTTCCATCATGGTATGATGTTATTCTCATCAAAAACATTCCTGATGTGATGCCTTTATATTCTTGATTTACCCATTAATCTTGATAGCAACTATTCAGCTGTGCAAAATGCCTGGTTGGACCTAGCTCCGCCTTCGAAATTCAGCTCCTCCCCCTCTCAGCTCCTTCAGACTAGCCAGCAGCAATTAGCATCTGCTGAGCTTATTATAGGAGCTACTTCTCAGTGAGAAACTTTGCTGGTGGAAACTTTGCTAAAGGGTAAACAGAGGTGATGACTTCCTGGAGGCGGAGCTTCAGAAAGAGCAGGAGTTCTTAAAGAGACAGAGACCTAATTTCAAGGCATTAAATCAGGAAGTAAAATTTATTGTAAGTCATATTTGTTATATGTAGCATTTTTTATAACAACTGAAGATAATAGTTGCTTGATTGTGCTATAAAATGGCTCTTTGTAAACTATAAAATACTGTCCCTTTAAATGATCAAATTAGCAGTACAGGTGGAGGACTGCAGTTTTCATGGTGGCCTTCAGCTGCAGTTTGGTTGCTTCATGCCTCGAGCAGACAGAGAATATCCCCCAAAGGAAAATCTTCTCCAAACAGAGGAAGAGCAAAAACTGCAGAAAAGGACACAGAAGTTGTTTTAAACTCCTCCAGAGTGGAATAGTTTCTCCAGTATTTCTCCAGGCTTGATGACATTTAGATAAGAGGCAAAGGGCTCTCTGTTCGAGTACATAATAAAGTCTGAAACTCAAAGTGAAAGCAGATAAGTTGAAGTTATCTCCTGGAAAAGGTCAAGAGAAGCTCATGCAATTACCAAGTGGATGGAAAAATCTAAAATGCACCAGAATTAAGTCAGGAAAAAAGCTTTCCTACATGCTGGGAGGCAGAAGAGCGACTGTAAGAAATGTACTTGGAACAGAAAGTAGTAAATTATAGATAAAGTGCAACAAAATGCTGCTCAGAAATCCTTGTAATTCTTCAATATCACAGCTGCTTAAAAATTCATAGTGACATTTATACTCCATTAATTCAGTTTTAGATTAATATTTTCCAGAATATACGACACAGATGAGAAGTATCCAAATGTTTTTATGACTTCTGGGGTAAAATTGTCAAGTTAAAATTAATCGAGGGCAACAAAATTCTTAGTTTTTTAATTAAAAATGTGGTTTTATTGAGTTTGGTTTGGCTACAAAAACACTAAACATGCTGTGTTTTCATAAAATAAACTACAGTCATCATAATCACATTGATCCGAAAATTAAGGACAACTGCCTCATCAAAAGAAACAAGAAACATCAAAAGTTCCTAATATTTTTTTTTGGGTTTGATTGGTTTTATTTGACTTTTATCCAATTAGATGAGCCACAGAAACAGAAAATGAGTCTCATTTATCAAAATGTAATGGATAATTGTGCAAAAATCTTTGCAAATTTCACATTTTTAAAGTTTTTGTACTTCCATTTTGGTTCAACAGCTTCTAAAAACAACAAAAGCACTTAATAAAAAACACCTAGCTGTTTTTCGATAAGAAGTTGATGTTTTTTGGTGTCTCGAAAATAAGCTGTTTGAAAAACTTCTGGATTGTTAAGTAACATTCCATCGTTACCTAGCAACCACAGCCCGTTACCTAGCAACATCCAGTGTATTTGGTCAGCTAGTTTTACTGCTGTATGCTGCTGGTAAAGATAAGAGTTTTGTTGTTGACTTTCCATCCAGAAACCACTTGTTGGATTCTTGTTGGTTGTGCAGGAGGCTCCACTTCTGCTTTTCAAAGATGAATGGTTGTTTAATTGCGTATGTCTTTGTAGCCATTTTCACGTGGGAGTGTAAACGTTGAGTTGTGAGACATGGCCAGCAGAAGGTTATGTGGATTTAAAGTGACAAGAGGTTCTAAAACAGTGAAAAATCTCACTGATCATTTTGTGGCAAAATGTAACAAACATGTTTGTATCATTCAAGGAAACATAACAGGTCACTTTTAAAGTCACTGAATGCTCCTGGTCCTATTTGTTATAAAATTAAACTAAAGAAATATAAATGTGCAAATGGCAGGTATGAATTTAAAGGAGCGGCCATCTTGAATCGTGCTTTGGGAGCCACATGACATCATTCCAGGGGCCGTAAACGGCCCCCGGCCCACAGCAGACATCCTGACTGTGATGGAAACAGAAGCGAGTTATTTACAGTGTCTGGGTCAGATGATGTCCCTTCAGACCGGCTGAATACATGGCCACGGCGCTTCTATTTACAGAGAGCACTTGAATGCCTCACTTGTGTCTCTGAATGTCTGGATCTGAGACTCTCTGCTGAAAATGTAGATTTTTATAATAGATTTTTTTAAAGTAATTTAAATAATGCCACGTGACTCTGACTTCACATTTGTCATCTCAAGGCATTTATAAAAGAAAATAATTTGTTTGTAACTTTATTGTGTTAAAGCAGGATTGGTGCAATGTAATGAATATTTATTATTCCTAATGGCTTGTTTACTTTTGTATCTTTGTAATTGAAATAAAGGTTATTTTATATCTCATAAAAGTTTTTGAAATTAGGGATTTTTTTATTGGTGTTCTGACAGACAGTTCAAAATATAAAACCTTAAAGTAAATAATTATTTAAGTCAAATAATTGACTTATTTTTTATTTGAGACTTACATAAATCATTTAAATCTATTTATTGACTTAAATTAATTATTGACTTAAAATACTAGTTGATTTTTTTCTTAAATAAAAAAAATGGTCATAAGTGAAATAAACTGCCAGTGGAACTAATATTTTTTAATCAATATTAAAGAATAACTGGCATAAAACAAGCTCCTTTCTGAAAATTTCTCATAAGTTAGTTTTGTTTCATGTCAAAATAAGAAATAGAAATTGACAATTTAAATACAATTTTGTGTTTTTACCAAACATGTACATTGCAATCAATAAATAAACAATTTCTCCTGCTGGCTTTGGGTATTAAATGCTAATAAAATATGATAAATCACAATAATCTTTATTTGTTCTCCAAATGATATATTTTCCATTTTTACTTAAACCTTCATGAACCAGAGCACAGATCGCTGAGTAAACTGTAATCTGACATTTTCCATGCTTCTGAATGGTTTTGGACCAGAACCAGTTCCAGAAGTGAACCCAGAGAACAGAAACCTCCTGTGACCCTCAGCGCGCCGTGTTTGGGCTGGTGGGGATGCATTTCTCCTCTGTGCATATTGTGGAAGCGTTTTAGGCCAACATGAATTAGTAATGAAACACCAAGTAACAGCAAGAGCAAGTTCTAAATATTTCATCCCTCCAGTCCTGCGACCCAAAATCTAACAGCAGCAGTGGCTCCAACATAACAATGCAATAAATAAACTTGTTTCCACTTTAATGATTTAACTCCAGACTTTGTTTGTGCTCAGTTTGACTCTTTAAACTTGCAACAAAAATCATCCAATCTTCAACTGGGAAGTATTTTTTTTCTTCTTCTTCTTCTTTCTTTTTTTATTTACCCAAAATCCACAAACAAGTGAACAAGTTTAAATGCTTCAACACGACTAACAGAAGTGATTTCTCTAAATTCGATATACTTTTAGTAACAACTGTAGTTTGAAAATTATGGTAAGCATCTTTAGTTCACATTTTAACACAGTAGTTGTGTTTCCATTGACAATAAAACTATGAACATTGGAATTAAAAAATAATGGAAACACAGCAACAAAAAAACAAAACATGGTTTTTGACAAAAAGTTTTAGGATGAGGTGATTTTTTTGGCTTTATGTTCTTAAACAGGATGTTACTACTGGCAGAAACGACAAAGAAGACTGGAACTGGTAGGAAGGTGATGGTACTGCATGTTCTTTTAATGGCTTACCGCATTAAACGTGTTAATGTGTGATTTTATTTGCACGTCTTTATTTAACGTAAGCACTACAATTATGAAAATGTGGGTGTTTTTTTGACATTAGAGTAATACTGACAAAGTTTTGTCCACATTTGTGGTGGAAACTCAGATAATGACCACAAAATTTCACAAACTGGAATTACTGAAATAAATTCGCCATTTCAGCCATTTTGAAATGTATTATTTTATAAAAAAAATGCAATGGAAATGCTTTTTTTTTTTTACATCACTAGTTGCATGATCAACAACAGGACGTTTACTACTGACAGAAATGACGAAGAAGACTTTACTGTCGTAATATTATGACTTTATTCTGAAAATATTGTGATTATTCTAGCAATATTTTTACTTTATTCTCATATTAGGACTTTATTCTGATATATCTATTTTATAATATCACTTTATTGTTGTAATATATTGATAAAAATGAAGTTGTTTGGAAAGTTTTCAAAAAATAAAAGTACAGGAGTCACTATACGTATGTGATTATATATATATATATATATATATATATATATATATATATATATATATATATATATATATATATATATATTAGTGCCACAGTGTTTTTGAGGCCTTTTTCCAGGTCATGCTTTGAGCTCTTAAATCAAACTTTCCTGCAGGAAAACCTGTTGCCTTCCTGGAGGCTGTGATGCTGCAGACGAGCTGCTGTTCTCAGGTCTGACTGCCAAACATGAGCTATGTGCAGCACAAAGAGGAGGGCTCCTTTCGCGACCCTCATTAATAGTCGAAAGCGGTGGCACCATCTAATTATGAAGCTCATCCATCAAGCGTAACAAGGACCGTCATCGGTATTTAGTTGGGCATAAAAGCCGCCGCGTTCTGCTTTATATGCTAAGCGAAATGCCACAAAGAGTTTGCGAGTTCCCAATCTCTCCTCTAATGGCTTTTCCATAATTTAATGAATGATGTATTACACGGAGCCGGGAACCTTGGAGAGAAAGGGGACGAGCCGAGAGAGACAAACAGAAGTCACCGACAGTAATTTACTGGGAACTGTTGACCTGCGTGACGGACGGAGGTAGAGGACGAACAGGACAACCACGGCGTCCATCTTGAAAGATTGTAAAAATAAGTTCAAAATCAAAAAATTATCCATGAATATGATTTTTTATGGGTCCAGTTATGCATGATTTGAAACCAAAGTGATAAAAAAAAGAAACAAGCATAAAGGTTTCCATGCTCATCTTGCTCACCAGTAGAAACATCAACTGCCAACCATATTTTTGAAATATGGCTACCAGATTTCCTTTATGACTTTGGCAGCCATCTTGAATTTTGTAGTGGCTAACAGAGATTATTTTTCAAAAAAGTGAACATTCTTGCATCAGCATGTGAAAGATTTTGCTGAAACATTCAATTATCTGCTGCACTAATGGTGACCCCAGCAGATCGTAATGAGCTTTTTGTGATTGGCTGTCATCTGAAAGCAAAGGCCGACTCTCCTGCTAATCAACACGTCTTAACGCTAATGACCAAGCTGATGGTCCATGCAGAGCGGAGAACATGGCTGCCAGCTGAGGCCATCGCCTGGCCGCCGCTGCCAGGGGTAACGCCACTGTTTTAACACTTTTCCCACTGGGATGATTAAACACCTTAAATCTCACTCAATACATGATCTGACACGTGCTCAACTATTCAGACTCTTTGTCTACGCAAAGATGAATTTGCATTGCAAAAACATTATTTTTACAGATTTTTTCCATAAAAAACATGTAAAAAACAGCAGAAATCCACTTTAAAGACTATTTTTTCTACAACATTTTACAAACATCTTCTGAAATGTGAAAGAAAATGCTTTTGATCTGGTTAGTTATTCAAAAATAATTGAATTTTATTTTAAAATGGCATCTTCTGTTGAGTATTCGTTACCCAATCAATTTATATATAATCACAGTATGATAGCTTAACCTTTTTTAATTCTGCACCTAAAACTTAACCAAAGTATGAAAAAACTAAAACTAATTAAATACTAAATAATTTTTAACTAATAATATCTTATAAAAACTAGCAAACATACTCTAAAAACTATTTTCACCCTGTTACATTTCGCAGGTTTAAGTTGTGTGGTCTATGAATCCTTTTCTGTTAATGTTTTTATATTTGTTTAGCTGAAATATTACATAGTTTTAGAGTCAAAGTAATTTTTCTCCCACACTTTCCACAGGCTTTTCCATCAGCTGTTCTTCTACAGCCACACACAACAGCTGCATCTGTAATGAGCATCGTGAGCAAATACCCTGATGCAATTTTCTCCGAAGATGAAGCAGATTATCGGGTAAAGTCACTTCAGAATAATTACAGCATCCAGAAATGAATGAGTGAGCGTTTGGGCCGTCGCGTGCAGCAGCTGCTCCTGATCGCCGCTCGCAGCTGCAGAAACTCACGCGTGGTTCATCATAAACAACCACTAAGATTTGTGTTTGTCGGTGCCGTTCTCCTGGGCGCCGGATCATTTCGCACCACCAACACATGTGCATTGAAATTCTGTTACGGGGCCGCAATTTCTCCCTCTAATGAAGCCATTACTTTGCTTGTATCAGGTTTGGTAGTGTGAGGTTAATGGCTTCATTAGGCAACAAATCGCCACCCAGGGCTTGTGGAACGCACTTTGCCTTGACGCCTCTGCTATATTTCACCGCCTGCCATCTCTGAAAGTATTAAATTATAAGGAAAACAGATTAGAGCGGGCTAACAATGTGGAATGCTTTCATTTCCAAATGGATAGAGGGAGACGATTTGCAGTACAAAGATATTAATGATTCAGAAATACAAAGACAGGGTGTCCAAGGAATTACAGAATTGGTTTCATAGATTTATTTTGTGCCACTTTTGAGAGATTTTCACTGAGATGTTTCTCTCAGTGTCTTAAAAAAATGAAAAGATGGCTTCACTTTGCTGGATAATTCAGGAATTCAAGGGGAACCTGTTATGAAAAATTCACTTTTTGCATATTTTTTAACTTCAGATTGGGTCTCAACAGTCTAACTATTAAAAAAACAATAAGTTAAGTTTTTTTGGTGTCTGGAAAATGAGCCATTTGAGAAACATCACAACTGTTGACTCACATTCCATGAGTCGTTACCTAGCAACACCAGAAGCCAGCCTGTTGCCTAGCAACCCAAGAAGAACTCGAGCACGTTTGGTCAGCTGGTTTTACAGCTGTATGCTGGAAAAAACAAGTGTTTTGCTCTTGACTTACCATCCAGAAACCACTTGGTGCATTCTTGCGGGTCGTGAAGGAGGCTCCACTTTTGCTTTTCGAAGATGTACAGTTAAGTAATTGCACATCTGTTTGCCTATTTGTAGATTTTTTTTCATAGAGTTCATCTAAATTATTCTAAATAAAGTGCAGTTTGAGGAGCTGAAATACCAAGGAACAATTCTGCTTAGATCCCTTCAGACTAGTGGCAGCAGCAGTTAGCAAACTGCATTTCTGCAAACTGCATTTCTGCTGACCTCATCATAAAGGGAGACCTCATCATAAAGGGAGAGTGTGAGTTCCTAAAGAGACAGAGACTAATTCCAAGACCTCAGATAAGGCTATGAAGAGAAGCCATGTTTATTTTAATCTGTTTTTGATCTGTACATCATTTTCATAACAATTGAATGCAACATTGTTACTTGATTGTGCTTTAAAATGTCTCTATGTATCTGGAAAATACATAATACTGTCCCATTAACTCTATTGGTTGGTGTTTGGAAATTAATTTTCCTTGCTTATGATTGGCTGAGATAGTTTACTGTAGATGTTAGCTTCTGTGGTGGTGCCAAGTTGGTTTCTACTGGGCATATTAATGCATATAAAAGGTATATTTTGAGTTTGAACTGTCAAAATAGACACAAATAATAAAATATACATAGACAGGACCCAGATCAAAAGCCGAGGAGAATTAATAAGTCTTTAAAGATTTAAAAGATGCTGCTCTGATATGCACTGGCAGACTGTTGCAGAGTGCAGGAGGAGCCGCCTGAAGGCTCTTCAGCCAAAGAGCCGTGTCCGGGACGGAGGCTGGAAGATGCTGCATCTGGGTCTGGACCCAGACCAACAAACGGCCGAGAAGTGGAGCAACACATTAATTCACAATGACTACAGTTCTGGATAACAAACTTTCTTTACAACTCCAAGCTGATCACAAATATAAAAGTCAACAACTCTCTTTGACCGCTAACAGAAGCAAAGATTCGAGGAATTGGTTAACCAGAGGTTTATGACGTGTTTAGCAGTAAATTCTGACATAATAGTTCAAAAAACATAACAGGAATTAGAGAAAACCTGAACAAAAACAACGCTAACAGAATATAAAGATGTGTTTGCAGCACCAGGAGAGACTAAATTAATCTTTTCTGCAGTCTAAGAGTCTGAAGTTCAGGATGTACCGCTCCAGGATAATGAAGAGGATTTTTAAACAAATGGAGGCTTGAATGAAGTAAGCAAACCTGTGCAGATTTCTCTGCTGTTGTGGGTTTTATTATTTATCTTTTTCAACTCTTACAGATATTTCTGCTGATTATTCACATTCTTGTTATTATGCATATTTTCATACATTATTTTCTCCGTTTGCCCCTGGGTGTTACTTTTGTTTTTTCATAAATTTCAGAGTATTTTTACTCGGCTCTTTGTCATTTCCTTTCCTGTCTCTCCCTTTTCCTACAGAGATATAAAGTTTATTTTCCAACTGCTTCTTCCTGCATTTTATTCTGAATTTGGTTCTTCTAGCTGGATTCATCAATGCAGCTGATAAAAGATTCAGTTTAATGCCAAGGAGAACCCTGAATGGGGACTGATGATGTTTCCTTGAACAGGTCAGGTCTGTGGTCGGCACAAAACACATTCAAAATTATTCTTAGATAAAGAGATTGTACCTGTTTCAGGGTGTTTTGTCACTTTAAATCCAAATAAATCCCCAAATCAATGTGTTTACACTCGCACATTTTCATGTGCGAGTGTAAACACATTGAAAATGTGTAAACACATTGAATGTTTGAGCAATTATACAACTGTACATCTTTGAAAAGCAGAAGAGGAGCCTCCTGCACAACCAAGAATGCAGCAAGTGGTTTCTGGATGGAAAGTCAACAACAAAACATTTGTCTTTTCCAGCCAAACGGGCTGGAACAACGCTGGGGTTGCTAGGTAACGGGCTGAGCTCTGGGGTTGCTAGGTAACAGGTTGAGCTCCGCTGGGGTTGCTATAGTAACAGCAGAATGCGACTCAACAGTTGGGATGTTTTGAAGCGGCTCATTTTCCCTGGTTGCCAACCAGAAGCGATCTGCGTCACTGAACCGCCATCTTGGTAGGAAACGCAGCGCAAAGCATAGATGAAACATGGCTTCCAGACCAACAAAAAGAAACAAAAAAAGTTTAAGACTTGTGTTTAAGTGTTTTGTTTTTCAGATTTTAGATTTATTCATTATTATTTGTATTATTGTTGAGTATTTTATGTTTTGCAAGGACCCTGTTGGAAATGAGATGCTACATCGCAAAGGGTTATCCTCAAAACAATTAAATAAAAATAATAAGTGTAATGGATTTATGTTGTTTGTAAGTTAGAGAGCTTGTTCTAAACTTGTAGTTTGTTTATTGTTGTCATAGCAACTGCCTTGACAGTTAGGGATATCTACCAACATGGATGCCAGTTAAGTGTGACATCACATGAGAACCAAGTATTTTAGCTGTTTTCAGAAGCAGTAGAAACCCAAATGGACGTTTAAAAACAAGTAAAAGGTGAATTTTTCATAACGCATCATTTTTGATGCATGTTGCAAAAGTATTCACTGAGAAATACTTTAATATTTATGACATCTAAATATCAAACCCCACTATAAAGTTCAAAAGCCTACTCATGCAATTTAAAATGCTGGTAATGAAGGACACACATGCGTTCCTCCTTCCTGCTCCGGAGTGCAGAGATTTCCTATAAGACAAGCTTCTCTCATCTGCGCTCGTTTTTCTGGAGCCGTTGGACGGGAGATAAATGGAGCGTGGAGCCATAAAAACCGTCACAGTTTCAAACGCAGCTCGTTCATTCATGCAGCAAGAACACGACTAAACAGACAGCGACTCATGGCGGACTGCGGGTTGGAAACAGGGAGGATTCCTCTGGCAGTAAAAATGAAAATAAACTGGCAGAAAGAGGCTACACTCTGTAAATAACTATAAGGCTGTTTCAGGGAGGTGAGATCTGATCTAATCATAAAGTCAAAATATCTCCTGAATTAATCCTGAATTTTGTTTAATCATATTTGTGATTGGGGAATAAATCTGAAGCTTTGGATTGATATCCAGCCCAAAGGAGCAGCTTCATAAATACAACTACTCAAAAAACATAATCAAAATGTTATGAAACTAAATTAAATTTTCTTTTTTATGTGTTTTAAATTGGTTTGGAAAGATAAAACTTTCCCCCGCATTTAATTAACAAGTCCCTGCACATTTCAAATGATTTTCTCTGAAAACTTTCACAAGAAGCAGCCAGAGAAACAGAACAATTTGTTCTGCTTAATCTTCATGTGAGATTGGAGGCAAAGATATTTTTCCATTTTCATCAGTCGGATGAAGCTGATTCTTACAGTTGGTTTTACTGTAAAACAGAAGCTTTTTCCTGTTCTTAGAGCTTTAATTAACCTTTCTTACAAAAATGTTTAACCTTTTTAGTGATGTTTAATGTTGTAAATGAAAGGAAAATTAGCTTTTTGTTATTAAAGCTTTGAAAAGTTCATTATTGTCTTGAAAATGAAGTTAAATTATAACAATGCAGCGTGAACATTTAGTTTAATAAACTGGCAACAGATTATTATTATCATCATAACACAAACATCACAATGTGAAGGTAATAACTTCAGATGGATGAATAGTAAAGGTTTGCTGCTTTCCTGACTGAGATATATATGCAATTTCATTAAAACTGCTGAAACTCCTGCAAAATTAAATAAAGAAAAGATTTCTGGAAGAAATGTCATCTCTAGTAGCTCTCAATCATCTCCCACTGCAACCAGTTTGCAAAGGAATCAGTATAAAGTCATCTGCTTAATGACTGCTCTGTTGCAACTCAAACAAATACAAAAAATAAAAAATTATTGGAGTTTGTTTTATGTTAACTAGTTATAGCAGCTGTGGTGCAGTGCTAATGCTGAAAATAAAATATAAGTTCAAATTGGTTAAATGTTATCTCTGATGTTCATTTTCTGATTGGCTGCCAGTAAAATTCATCCACTTTACTCCTGAAGTTAGCATAGCGAGCTAGCATTTGCTAGCATAGAAAGCATTGCTGTCAGAGCAACTATTGCAATGCTTTGCTGCCATGTGCATTTGCTTCCTATGCTAATGCTTATTTATTTACATCATCGTGGAGATCTAGAATTGGATGTTATGAGACAAAACCTGTGGTATATGAATGGAATAATTATTAAGTAATAAATAAAAAATGCTTTTCTTCACGTATTTTGTGGCGTTAATGCTCAGATGAAGCTGCTTTCTGTCCAAATCGAATTTCTCCCGCAGTCGCCTGAATGTAAATGACTGGTGAGCAGCTCGCTGCCGAGTCCCTCGCGTTTTATTCCTTCAGCTCCCGTCTCCTCACACGAAAACAATCAGGCCATGACGGATCCACAGATGACATATTACAGGGAAAAAGCTCCAATCATTGGATAATGAAAACCAATCAATCACGTATAGGTAAGCTGGGCATGTGTGGCAACAATGAGCGCTCTTCTGGTTTCTGGCAACTCTTTGATTAATGCCTGGCCTCGCTTCGCCCGGTGTCCGGGGCTCCCATAAAACTTTACGGCCGACTGTCTGGAGACCTCATTTTCCTCCGCTTCAGTCCTCCACGCCGTCTCCGTTCGCCGGATGATGCCTCCCAGCTGACCCGGCCTGTAATGCCACTATTAATAGTGTTGCCACAGTGATTAATCACAAACCCAAAGCTCACGCCGTTGTGTGGAACAATAGTGTTTCTTTTTGAAAAAGCCCCTTTTGTTGCCCTTGATTTGACTCACATTGGCGCCGCTACGCCCCGCATTAAAAGCAATCATTGTTTCAGATCATGAAAAACTGATGGATTTCTCTTTAGAGAAAGCAAATTGAAGTGGTATTGTGCTTATGTTGCATATCATTGCACAGCCAGAGGTGACATGTGGGTTTAACAAATGAGATGAGGTGTGACAGAACAGATATTATGAAAGTTAATTTGGGCCCTGGGGGGAAGTGGATCACTGCAGCAACAGTGTCAGTGAAATAATTCAACAGGAAACTACAAAGAAAAGGAAAATCCACATTTATTGGCTCCCTGTCTGTTAATAATTCATACAGCCCCTTTACTCCAACAGGACAAACTTCTGGTAAGACATCACACAGAAGACTCTTGGACCCAAAGTCCTGGATTGACTCTAGAAATGTGTGCAAAACTTTGTTGATGTAACAATACTGTAAAAAACAACAACAGAATTTCGCAATTGCAGTGTTCCCATTAACTAAGAAATGCAGTTAAAATAAGTTTGTTTGTGTGATAAGACATTAAAAAAACATCATCCTCATTTCCACTTCCTGTCGTCGTCTTTGTCGTTTCTGCCAGTAGTAACATCCGGTTGTTGATCATGTGACTCGTGTGATGTGAAAAGTGTTTCCATTGAAATTATCAAAATCAAAAACAACTTAATTTTTAGAAAAAAAAATTGGTTTTTCAAAGTTCCATTAAGCAAAATTATTTTTGGAAATCCAATTTGTGCAATTTTAAATGCAGCTAGTGATGCTCTCTACTAGATTTAGGTCTAAACACATGGACTGTGCAGTAGAGCAACACAAACACCAGACTTCACGCTGGACGGCTGCAACACAGAGGAGAGCTTGTTGTTGATCCTTGTTGTTATGAACTTAGACCGTAACACATAACAGTCATGCCAAGCGGGGTCTGGTACACCCCCAGCGTCCCACACAAGGGTTAAATACTGTTATAAATAATAATTTACAGTTCTGTACAGTAAGGTCACAGATTATTATGGCCATCAAAATCTGTGATCGTGGCTATTTGAGGGTTAATGGAAATGTACTAATTAATTAATTTATTTTTACAGATTTTCAACAGTTTTGCGTACATTTGAACCGCAGGTTGTAACTCTGCCTGGTGAAACTTTTTATTTTGTGGATTCCTGTTGCTTTCAGTGCAGCGGAGGCATCGACTGAATGTGGTGTTTAATCAGATTTAGATGCAGAGCTGAGCTGAATAATGTTTCCCTTTTTCAGTGTTGAGGTTTGTAAAAATATTAAATATTTGCCTTATCTTATTACAAATCCAATGAGCCATGGAGTGTTGTAGCCTCTATCTTTAAGCATCGCTGCACTCAAGTTAATCCATTTTGTTAAAGAAAAAGTAGATTTGTTTAGATCTGATGCACACTGCTGTAAACTGCCTCTCTGTGTTGTCATTCTTAAGATCCAGCAGGAAGGAGTTGGGAGATCTGATGGGAATCCCCCTTAAAACTGTGGGTGGGTGTCGGTCAGATGTTCGTCTCTGCAGGGACTGAAGGTCCAAACGCTGTTTAACTTCATGCAGCATCTGGTCGGTGCTGTAAACAGGATTAATGCGGTACTTAAAGATCCTACTGTCATTTACTCATCCAGACTGATGATGAACTGGGTTAAATGTATGCATGTCAACTGTATTTTAATTGAGCTCTTAATATTTTGTGTTTTATTGTGTTTTGTCGGAACCCAGGCCTCCTAAATCAGGTTTTAGCTGACAGTGAATTTCAGCAAAGGAAAGAAGAAACAAAGTGTTGTGAAGAAGCAAATTGAGATTAGATTCATCATAAGCAATGATGTAAACTCTAAAGGCTGAACAGGTTTCAGAAAGATCCATCCATCATCCATCCATCCAGCCATCCATCCATCCATCCATCATCCATCCATCCATCCA
>NW_006799986.1:1749869-1760038 GCF_000485575.1 Poecilia formosa | reverse complement strand
TCCATCCATCCATCCATCCATCCATCCATCCATCCATCCATCCATCTACCCATCCATCCATCCTTCCCTCCATCCATCCATCCATCCCTCCATCCATCCCTGTTGCCAAGCCATACAACTTATTTATTTCTGTTGTGATACAAGTCTTACATTTCATTTATAAATTTCTTTAAAATCTTACATCAGAGGTGGTGAAACACTGCAGAAACCATCTGAGCTAATATACATTTGCTAGCTAAGCTAACTAGCCAAACTCTACGATTTATTTGCAAGGTTTAGTGCATTTCTGTCATGGTACATGTCTGAAATTTAACTCATAATGGCCTCAAAAATGTCCTTAATAAACCTTAAATTTGAGTTGTTAAAACCTGCAGCTAGCTAGCTTTGAAAATGTGTAAAGAAGCTAGCTAGCTTTAAAAATGTGTAAAGAAGCTAGCTAGCTTTAAAAATGTGTAAAGAAGCTAGCTAGCTTTAAAAATGTGTAAAGAAGCTAGCTAGCTTTAAAAATATGTAAAGAAGCTAGCTAGCTTTGCCCTTCTTCTTTAGTACATTTCTGATGTGATACAGGTTTTAAATTTAATTCATAATGCTCTTAAAAGGTCTTAAAATGTCTTACATTTGTATTAATGTTCACATTTGACACACGCCCACAAACACATGGGAATTAAAACTTAATCAGAGATACGTGAAATCAATGCTGGCAGCTCTCAGTGCCAAACGTCCCACACTCATTTAGAGGTTCAAGAGAAATTTGTTTGAAGTGTCTTTTCAGAAAAATTGCATTTTATCCCTGAGCACTTAGAATGGACAAATATAAAATAATTGAAATTGTGAGCATAGATCTCTGAGATGGCTCTTTATTGCTTTCTTTCTGCTCTACAGAGGCCACAAAAAGCACACACAAGCAAAGCCTGGATTAGTTGGTAATGGCTGGCATCAATATGGCTCTAATGTCGTTTCATGATGCATCCTGATCGTTTCTGGCCAGGCAAAGAGCGCTCCCCAGCTCGCTTTAATGACTCGCATGTCAGGAAAACAAATGTTATTACTCAGCGTTATTAAATATTGCTTTTATTCCTGTGACAGCAGAGAGTCGGGCGCAGTCAGCTGGTTTCTAACGTATTTCTCCGCACCAAATCAAAACAGGCTGATTTTATTTCCGGTGATAAAAATACATGACAGTTTAAAGTATATGAAACTTATAGATTTATTTGTTTTAATTAGTGGCGGGTACTTAAATAATAACTCAGCTTTGCAAAACTTGGTCATTAGTGAGATATTTTTACAAAATTTAGTTATTCTCTCTGCAGCAGATCAGGCTGACTTTATTCTATCACATAAAAACAACACAATGAGGATTAAAATAAAATAAATTAATAAGCCAGCAGTAAAACCCACAGAACACAATCACCACTATAACTTTGTTTGGGTCACTCTAGCAAAAAATAATAAAAACAACATAAAAAGTCCAGGAAGTTTTTGAGTAATGGAGAGTAGTTTTATGTAGCTGCTTTTCCAACCAGCTGCTAGCAGGGCGAACGCTAGAAAGATGTTTTCATCTAAAATGCAAAATGTATAGTTGTACAGTTTTAATTACTAATCAGAATATGTTGTTTTTGAGTCTGTATACTTCAGTTAACGATTGATCAGTAACAAAATTAGTCGACGATTATTTCAGTAATCAGTTAATCGTGATTAACTGTTTCAGCCCTACATGAGGTTGTTTTAAGTCAATAATTCCTTAAAGCTGCAGTATCCAACTTTTATATAAATATATATATTTTTTTTTTCTTTTACAAATTTGTTTAAACTCATTATGCTGTGACTGTATGGAATGAGACATATAATCAGGAAAAAAAATGAGATTGTCATTTCCCAATGCTCGAAGGGCTAACTAGAAACAACCAATCAGAGTCAGGAGGCAGGGCTTAGCGCTGTCAATCACCCTCCATATAGCACGCTGTAAATGCTAAGGCTAGTTAGCATAGCTGCCAACGGTGGCGGATAAACATTTTTCCTGTAACTGTAAGTTGTTTCTCAGCCACTAGCACATTTAGCAATGTGTTCATGAGGATGATTGACAGCGCTAAGTCCCTCCTCCTGGCTCTGATTGGTTGTTTTTTGTTGGGAGCAGTGCAGATATGTAAAAAAAAAAAGAACAAAAAAAACAACTTTCTTTTAATTATAAAAGTTTCATACTGCAGCTTTAATATTGATAAAAAAAAGAACTCCAATGGCAGATAACTTCACCTATAACACGGGAAAAATGTGAAATAAGTTTTTAGTGGCACTTTTACTGACCTAGTTTTATAACTTCAATGAAAAGTGGTTGAAAAAACTCCTAAATTTAGGAAAACAACAATATGCAATAAGAATCAGACTCTAATCTTGCACTGCGGCCTCATTATAACTTTATTCAGTATAAAATATTAGCAACATAAGAATAAATCATGTCGTCATTATAAAAGTGGACAATAGGAAGGTAAATTTGCTCTAATTGCTGCTCACTTTTTCTCGGCGCTCGCAGCAGTCAGAAGGTCACAGCTGTCATTCGTTACAGCAGATGCATTAAAGCCTTTGGAAACTTGTCTGACAACCAGTTATTAAAATGGACGCGGTTCCTCTGAGAGCAGCCGAGGATTTTGGGTAATGAGGGAAATGGGCCCACAGTGTCCTCCAGCTCAACTCATCCTCCGCCGGAGATGGATGGCTGTCTGCGTAACGAGTCGTTGAGGAGCAGCGTCTCAGTCTGCCCTTCGCTCTGCTGCACGGCTCGTCCTGGAGAAACGCCACAGAACCTGGAGGCGTCATTATCATTATTTATGCCCCATTCAAATGCCCATGTTGAGTTTTCATGTTTCTGTGTCTTCATGCCAAAAGAAAAGAGACGGATTCCTTCGTAGATCTGAACAAGATAAAATCTTAAAGATTCTCTTTGAGCTCAGAGTCACTGAAATATTTCTCTGCCATGGAAACTGGGGCAGAAACACATCAGTGGGGAAAGTTCTGCTCCAACTATTTCTTTAAAGCCGTCGTTCTGCTTTGATTCTGTCAGGATGCAGCAGAAAGGAGAAGAAGAAGAAGGAAATGTGTCATTTCAGAAGGTCAGAAGGTCAAAGGGCAGCATCACTCATTCCTACCACTACCAGAGCTATTATACTTCACCAATTAGTTACATTTACTCAGTTATATTTACTTTAGTAACTTTCCTTTAAGTACTTTTGGAGTACCTTGTTTTTACCTTTACTTGAGTAATTGTATTATGAAGTATCTCTCCTCTTAACTGAGTAAAACTTCTGGGTTTTTTACATGTTTTAACCAAAAATCTACCAGACCTGCNGTGGTGTCTTACCCGTTAGAGGTAGTAGCCCTTGATTTTCTCTCGTTGCGCCGACCGAGTGACACTTATCAAAGTATTTTAGTAATGACTGATATGTTCACCCGTTACTCGTGGGCTGTCCCTACACGTGACCAAACTGCTCAAACTACGGTTCGTGCAATTTGGTCTCATGTCATCCAACCGTTTGGCTGCCCAGCGCGTTTCCATTCGGATCAGGGACCAAATTTTGAATCGGAACTTATGAAAGAACTGTGTAGCTTGTATGGCGTTTCTAAAAGTCGCACTACCCCATATCACCCAGCAGGTAACGGGAGAGTAGAAAGGATGAATAAAACATTATTAAACATGCTTCGTTCACTTGAGGTTGAAAAGCAGAGTAGGTGGCCAGAGCACTTACCAGAGTTGTTGCATGCTTATAACAATGTTATTCACAGTGCTACTGGTTTCGCTCCATCTTACCTCATGTTTGGTTGTCATCTTAGACTCCCGGTTGATTTGAGTTTGGGTGTATTAGATGCGCAACCCCGCAGGGATTTGCAGGGATGGGTTTTAGAACACCATCAGAAGTTGTCTCATGCTTATGAGGTAGCCCGGAATAAGATGAGTAGTGCAGCAAACAATGAAAAACGGTGTTATGATAAGAAAGCCAAAGCCAGTGCGCTTCTCCCTGGGGAACGCGTGTGGGTCCGTGACAGGAACAGACAGGGACAGGGTAAACTACACAGTTGGTGGGACCCAGAGCCATTTGTAGTTGTGGGTGTTGTTGGGGACACAGGTTTGGTCTACCGTGTTAGGCCAGAGAAGGGTGGGAAGGAACGAACGTTGCACAGAAATGCTCTAAAGATCTGTATTGCTCCTTCCACAGAAGTGTTGAGAGAACAACCTCCTGTTGAAACGCATGAACCGCCTTTAATGCTCTATTACCCTGTAATTAACCAAGAACCAGAACAAGTACTGCGCCGCTCTACACGCGCTACGAGAGGACAATGTCCTTCTCGCTATAGAGTGTAAATATCGGCCGGGACTGGCCTTGTTAAAGTGTGGGGGGGTGTGGTAATGTGACCTCTGTTTTCCTTTTTTGGAGTTCTATTTATGTTTTCTTTTATATTTGTTTTGATTGCTTATATTTTGAAGTTATGTATTTTCTTAGGTTTAGTTGAGTTAAACTTTTGAGTTATTGTTTTGCATGTTTTTCTGATTGGTTGTTTTTGAGGTCACATGCCCGGATACTCAGAGAGGCCCACTACACCGGCGCAGGTGTTATACATCTGCTTAATTAGCGTGGAGATTGTCATGACAATTAAAAAGGACACAAGCAGAGAGGACGCACGGAAAAGGAACGGAGGAGAAGACGGAGCGGCGGCGAGAGCGGGGAGGCGGTGTATCCAGACAGGCGGATTGTACGGAAAGACTGGTCGCCGTCGAGGAGCGNTGATCATGTTAAAAAACAAAACAAAAATTATTACTTATTTTATAGGTAACTTTATGGTTGTGACATAAATATTGCCTTGAAAAACATTATCATTTTTATTTTTAAGAAGTGTGTTATATCACTAAACTGCACAAAGTAACTGCATTTAATCACATTTTCTAATTTACTGATATTTATAAACGTTCATTTGTAGTATCAACAAATAAATTTGATTACACTCGTATTGTTGATGTAAAAACAGCATAAACATTTTGTTTTCTAGTTTGCAATATTTTTCTGTTGTGATTTTACAGTTTTTATGTAAATTTCATAATAATTTTTAGTGCAAGAAGAAACGTTATAACTAAATTAACATGAATAGTAATACAGTGGATGTAAGTATACTTTACTACTGTTCTTCTTTTGTATACATTTTTCTTTGTTTTCTTTTATTACACTACGTTCAATGAAGTCAAACTCAACATGCTGACATCTTTATTTCTTCCCTTCGCTGTCAACATGGTGTCAGCCATTCCCACTCCGTTAGCTGGTGGAACAATGTGGCGTTCGCAGGCTGTCAGCTGCACATGGACGCGTGAGCGTGATGAAGTGCGTGTTTATTAAAGCGCATGTAAAATGAGGTACAGTAAATATGCCACAGACGGCGTGGAGATGGAAGGCGGCGGTGAGCGGGGAGCGACGTTAATGCTGCTTTATGTGCTCGTTTGGCCGTTTGGTTCCAGTTTCATCAATCCTTACTGTCCTTTCAGAAGACTTACAGCGGTGTGAACAATTCAACGCTTCATTCATATTCAGGGGATTTGCTGCCAGCTGGATACTGACCATATTTAATGTGAATTATCTGAATTCTGATTCAATGAACAGAGCAAAAACTAAATATATGAAAGGCTAAAACAGAACTTTCAGTGATTAAGATTATATTTCATAAAATAAATTACAAATTTAAGAAATTATTGACTTGAAAGAAGCTCTTATATCTTGTAGGGCTGAAACAATTTAGATTAATCATGATGAATCGAAATAATCGTCAACTAATTTAGTCATTGATTAATTGTTAACTGGAGTGTAAAGACTCAAAAACAGGCGATTTGCTGACAGAACATTACAGCCAGTGCAGTAATTAAACAAAACTGTACAAAGAATAAATAAATAAACATCTTTGTCTATAAATATGTTCCAAAATATGTCCAATTATTGATCCGTCAATCCAAAAAGAGTCAATAGATTAGCCTTGAATATTTAACATTCTTGTTTTAATAGCACTGCATATTTGTAAATACCAAATAAAAGCAATATTTAAAACACAGAAATTAAATATGCTGCCGAAAAAAGCCCAAAGCAACAATTTATGGTGATTTTAAACCCTTAAGAATAGTAAAGGGTCTTTTTATTTGGATGTTTTCTGTGCAGTTTTCAGTATAAAACAATAAATGAGTTTGTCCAAATTCAAACAAAACCATCATTCTTTGATAATCCGAGTTGAGACAGAACTTCTTAAGAGATATTTTCTTTTTGAATCCGTCAGAATAATTTGGATTAATTTAGCTTTACTCTATGTAACGTCTGCGCTAGTTTGACGCCAATAAGCTTACCGGAAGTTGCCGTTGTTACCGGAACAGCCGTCCTCCACTGCGAAGAGAGAAGCGCCGAGCCGAACAAGGGGGCCGTTAATGTTGTAATTCAATAAGCGTCGCCAACTCGGACTGAACCGCTTCTTTCACTTTCTCCGCTGGCAGTGTTAAAACTACAGGCAGACTACAAATCCAAAACGGCGCAGGAAATCGACGTCATCGATCAGGACGTGGCATTCTCTTCGCTGATTGGCCGGTTAGAAATTCTACCGGGGGAATCCCAAACGAAGCGCTGACGGTAGATTTTTTCAGTTTTTGTTGTTGTTTTTATAAGTTCCAAAATCAATTAACATTTAAAAAATAAATATTTTGTTGTTGTCGTTACTAGTTTTGCTTTTTAGTAAAATTTAAATAATTAATGACTGAATTTATGGTCACAACATTTATAAATATGATTCCTTACTGAGGCGACTGGAACCATTAGGAGTTAAATGCAGACTCAGCTCCTGTGATGAATCTCAGAAAATTCTCTAAAGCTGAAAAATAAAAAGCTTTGAACAAGTTTGAGAAAGTGGATGTAGAAACTTCTGGAGCGGAGAGGGATTTCTGAGTGCTCTTCAAAAGGAACCATTATGCGGCGCGGAAACCGAATCAGGGTTTTGTTCCCGTCTGAAGTGTGTCAGAGTGGCTGATTTTAATATTTGGTTACCTGAGTTTGTTAGATATGAGACGCTGGCTGAAAAAAGCCTCTCTGTTCCCCACCGCTGAGGCCTTTTCTCTTTCGTTTGGAGTGTTTGTCGCTGCCACTTCCGACTCCCTGAGGTTACCGCCTTCCCAGTCTCGGCGAACCCCGCTGGTATGTTGTGTAAAAACACAAACAATAAAACGCCACAGATCCTTCAGAGCTTCTGGAGACTGCGACACTCGCCTTTGTTGTGAATATAAAGCTACCTTTATGGCACAAAAAGTAAAAAACATACTGCTAGCAGACTATCCAAAAACCTGAGATTTTTCTCTGTTTTTGTCAGGGGATGGAAAAAAGAAAAAGAAAGAGGATTTATGACACTCTGACATGAAAGTGAAGTTTTTGTTGCATGCTGACAAACAAATGGTTTGTGAATGAACTGAGTGAAGAACGAAGACGGGAGACGGAGGACAAGCTGAGTTACAGCTCCGACTTCAGTACTGACGTTTCTCACACAACAAAACCGAGACACTCTGGAGCTGCTGATATGTTTAATATTTAATTTTATACTTTATCAGAGTAATAGGGTCATTGATTTTAGATAAAGGAAGAAAAAAGGAGCAAATTTCTGCAAAACATTGAGAAATTTGTAGTTTAATTTCAAGATGGAAACAAAAGTGAGCAGAATATCCAAAACGTAAACTGAAGTTAGAGTAGAAATACCTCAAGTAGCCGTCCAACAAGTTACTCAGGTACAAAGTATTTGGTAAAAAGTTTACTCAAGTACCAAGTAACTGATCATATCATCAATCACTAAGTATTTAAAATATTATGGTCCATCATCAGATGGACCGAAATATAAAGTTAAGTGGGAACTTTAGTATTTTAAGGACCAAAATGACAATAATTCACATAAGTAACAAAAAATATGTACAAAAAGGTTTTTTTTCTTTCAATAAAAAACTTATGAAACTTTAACAAAATCTGCAGGTGTGTGTCTGCGTTTGGTGACTTTTTGTTTAAAACATGTTTGTTTTTCATTCAGTGGGTAGAAAATCCAGAAATTTTATTCAAGTAAGAGCAGAAATAGTTTGAAATAAAATTACTCAAGTAAAAGTAATTGAGTAAATGTCATTAGTTGTAAAGTTGGAAATTTGCAAGAAAATAAACAATTAAACCACCTTCCCTTCATTTTCTTTTAAATGTATCATTTTTTGTGTTTGTCGTTGCCTCTTGGCCTGGACTCCTTTGCAAAAGATGTTTTTAATCTCAGTTGGTTTTTATTGTGGTAAAATAACAATTAAAAAAATATCCAGATGTGCATCTCATAATTTAACCACATCAATCGAGAGGATTAATGTTGTAGCTCCTGCTAACTAGCTGCTAACATACATAGTTAGCAGGTGTGTTAGCTACTTATCAGCAGCTGGATGGACAAAGTTTGTACATTTCTGTGGAGATGAGGGTCTAAAATTTCATTCCTAATTGTGTTTAAAGACATTAAAAAGTTTTAAATTTGAGTTAGTGAAATCTAAAAAACTCCAATGTATGTATCCAGTTTATGTTAGCATATGGAAACAGGTAGCAGTAGTTGAGACTTCTACTAATTAGCTGCTAATATACTATTGCTAGCCAGATAGCTTTTCTGTGTCTATCATGGGTAATTTATCAACAATTAAATGGAAAAAGTCAGTACAAGTCTGGGTAAATCCAGGCCTCAAATTTCACCCATCGTGGTTTTAAAAGGTCTTAAAAAGTCTTAAATTTGAGTTGGCGAAACCTAAAGAAACAATGCATGTATCCAGTTGAGTTGTGCAGATGAAAGTGGCATAAATTGGATTTTTTGGGGGTAAAAAGATTGGAAATGAGTCGTTCAGACTGCAGTGAACCAGTTCATATGGATCGTAAATCAGATTCAGTTTGCGTTTAGCTGCTGTGTGACTTAGCTTCAGTGAAAAAGCAGCAGCACATGAGGTGACATCATTCTGCTTTTAGAACCTTTCTCAGGAATTCAGGGGTAAAATCCAGGAAAACTCGTGTTACGGCTGCACAGTTTGCAGAATCTGAGCTGTTTGAGGTGAAGTGAAACACCTGTGTCCTATTTGAACCGAACATGTACTCAGTCACGTTGATATACGGAACAACATTAGCATTTTAAAGAAAACTCTCGCTTTCTGTCCTACTTTTACATCCATTTGCTTTCTTGCTTCTTCTTAGATTATTTGAAAACAAACAACTGTTAGTTTATCGAAATGCATTCAAGAAACAGTTAAAAGCCAGGCTGAAGATATTTTCTGATTTTCTTCGTCCTATTCTGTCCGCTCTTTGTCGGAGCTTCGTTCACTCCAGGAGCCAAAATCATTCCCTCTCACTCTCTTTGTGTGTTTTTCCTTTGTGTGTTTTCTTTCCTTCCTCTAATTTACAGCCACTTTCTGTGCACATTTAGTCGTTAGCGAAACGCCTCTCGTGGTGCATTCAGGTTCCCTCTCATCAGGCTTTGCTCATACGATAACCTTTATTGGCTTTTTATGGCAAAGACGTTTTAGTGCAAAGCTTCAGTGAAGGTTGTGTGAATGAAGGGGAAGAAATGTGATTGATTACAGAGTGTGTGAGAAGGACCCCCTTTGTGGAAGTGGCTCCTCCGCCTCTCTTTGAGTTAGTTTACATCCTTTCACATGAAAGATCATCTTTCAGATTTTTATTCAGCAGGAGGTTTTCTGTGAACATCAACACTATGGAGCCAAAGAAAGGTCATAATTACAGCATTTTTCTAAAAAACTATTTGAAACTGAATGTCAGATGTTGAACTTGAAATCTGAAAAACAAAAATGTGTTCAAGGTAAGAGTAATTTAAAAAATTTTATTTATGTCTTAAGAGTTGGGTTTTTTAAATATTTTGAATAGTTTTTCTTAACTTCAGTTTTTAGATTAAACTTAATTTTGTCAAATTCAAATATTCAGGAGCAGTAATTTGCATATTAGCTAAATATTTAGCTACATATTTATGCCAATATGCAAATTACTGCTAACTAAATAACTTAGTATTTAACAAACTAAATAGTAAGCTATTTAGCTAACAAACCAACTCAATTGTTTATTTATAAAGTTAACTAGATAGCTTGCTACTTAGCAAGATAACTA
>NW_006799986.1:1723904-1749813 GCF_000485575.1 Poecilia formosa | reverse complement strand
GTTAACTAGATAGCTTGCTACTTAGCAAGATAACTAGTTTGCTATTTAATTAGCTTAAAAAACTAAATATTTAGTTTAAAACTGTGGGATTTATTAAATTACTGAATAACATGGTGAAAATATGACTTTGAAAGATGAACCCTCATTTTCTCTTCTGATTTTTGACAGTGTAACTTTACAAACAGAACACCATAGGCTGCTGTCATTGTTTGGTGTTAACTTTCTTTACTTTCCTTGCATTAGACCCAAATTCATTTAAACACCTGGAAGTATTAGATTTAAAAGGATTTTGTCCGTTTTTCTCCTGACAGGAAATGAGACTCGTGTCTCTTTCAGGGATTTTAATGACAGTGTTTGCCGTGAAGCTGCTGTTCGCCGCCACAGACGGGCATCTGTGCATGTTTGGGAGCCAATTTTTACACCTGGAGTTTATGTCTCTACTGAGCTGATAGAGAGAAAATGTTCCAGCAGTCCTTCCCAACAACATCAACAAAAACATTTAAGAGCTGCTGAAGGTGAATTTCTCTTTTAGAGTCCGGAAGATAAAAACGCTTCTTCTGTTCACCTGCAGAGGGCGCCGTGGCTCTGCTGTTAAACTCCGCCGCTCCTACAAACATAATGATTTTAAGTGATTCACTGCGGCCCAAATTATGCTCCGTGTTCATGTCACAGAAATGAATGTTAATACTGTGAGACGACTGTGTTCCCATGACAATAAAAACAATATTTCCCCCCTTCAGCGTTTCTGCACATCCCTGAACTTCCACAGATCGGCTGCAGTCCATAAAGCATCTCATGTTCTGCAGTTGGATCCACTTAACTGCATTTATGGTCATTAAATCATCACTTTTGTTCATTCAGCTCTCTGGTGTGACGTCAAGCTAATCAGACTGGAGGAAAAAAATTCATCTGAAACCGACAGCTTATGAAAAATGTGAGTTTTGTTCTTCACTTCAGCAGAGAGTTGTTTAAAAACCTCCTAAATGACACAGCAGTTTGTTCCCATGTCAAAAATATCCCAGTGGACAGAAAGCATCTCCAGTAGCAGTCAGTCTTGCAGTGAATCTGAAGACGCCTCTGGCTGAAGTAGTTGCTGTATGAGAGTTTCATGATATGCTAATAGCTACATTTTCAGGCTGCAAACTCGATATTCCACAGTATCCTATGCTAATCCACCTCAAAACACCTTGTTACCATGGTTACAATCATTACAGCCAATGAATATGGGGGTTAAGGACAAATAATATGGCCAAATGCATTTAAATGGTTGCTCTGTGCTTACTGATTTAACTGTAAAAGTTTAGGTACTTTTAATTTTACTTTGAAATTTGGGCTTTTATTGTGAAATCTGGGCTTTTTAGAACATTAGTTAGAGAATTTTCAACACAATGAGAAATGTCCAAATAAAAATAATAAACCAGACACTGACAATATTGATGTTAATGTATTGCAATCTACAAAGTAAAGTAAATCATTTTATATATAAATTGGTCAAATAAAACAATATTTACCTTTTGCTGCATTTGGTTTCAATAAGAATTTATTTTTTTAATGTAAAAGTTACATACTGCATCTCTAATTATTTATTTCTTCCATAAATTGGGAGAAAGGAAATGATCCATGCAAAATAAAGTAATTATTAGTGAAAACTTCATATGTCAACTTGGAGTTGCCAGAAAACCAGAAAATGTTATATTTTTTAAAACATATATTTGCGATCTTAGAGGAGAAGCTCATCTCAATATGTAAAAAATAAATGAAAACAGTGTCGTTAATGTCACAGGGCCCAACATGTTTTCACAACACTGGATTTTCCTTTTCCAGCAGCCATTATGCAGCGGTAGCTTGTAAAGAAGTGGGTGGATATTCACTTGGGTTGCCAGGTCTGGGGCTGGACTGGGGGATACCCAAACATGCAAAACTTGAATTTTGCATAATGGAGCTTTAACTGAAATCCCCCAAAATAATTAGAAAACAATTGTTCAAAAATAAAAGGTCAAACCACGCGGTGGAGTTTTTTCCTCATTCGGCAGAGCAGCAGGAGTTTGTTCTCACACGGCTCTCTAGGAAACTCAGCTTCCCTCTAATGCATTTCTGTTTGTGTGAGTAGCAACACGAGGCGAGCAGAGAGCCTCGCTCCGTCCTCCCTGCAGGACGGCTGTATTCTTCTTTAAGGTGCCAGCTGAATTTCATTCTATTTCTGGCTGTTTTTTCCTGCTTGGTCCCTTTGGAGCGTTCAGAATCAAACAAAGTGCCGCCGCGGCCCGCTGCGTCTCAGCCAGGACCGCATGCAGGGAAACATGCGGTATTACCGTCCCAAACTCATGACTCAAACAGGAAGGAGTTTAGCGACAGAAACCTGAAGAAACTCAGTTAATCACAAGATAAATTCAATCATTTGCAGGATTGATCTTTTTTTTTTCTCTCTCTCTTTTTACTGGATGACTAAAGTTTTCAATCTGGTGATTTGGCCTTTTTTTTTTTTTTGAAGGACCAAATTTCATAAGTTTTATTTGTTTTTTTGTTTATTTATTTTGGATATTTAAAATGTCTTCCAGTTCCAGTGTTGCATGTTTGTGAGGATTTAGAGTTTATTGATCTTTGAAGATGTGTTCTTGCATTATTATGACATAATTACCATTAAATGGTCTCAAAACAACAATGTTATTGTTTATTACAATAAACAATAATGGCTCCTTGTAGCAAAATGTTACTGGTTTCTCAATTGGTAACTGTATGAAGTTTATATGAAGTAAAGCTCTTTGAACGGCCTTGTTGCTGAAATGTGCTGTACAAATAAACATGATTGATTGATTGATTGATTGATTGATTGATTGAATGAATAAGGTCTAGGACAATGTATCGTCCAATGAAACTTGGATTAAAGGGGATTAAGGTTTAATCCCCTTTAATCCAACTCCAGTCCAGTTTCGTTTGTGCAGGTGTGAACGCTAATCGGACCAAAGATTCAAACTCTGGTCCGACTAAAAACCTCAGTCTCGGTTCGGTTGAAGTGAACTCTGGTTCGGTTTGTATATGTGAACGCCAAGTGGATCAGAGACTGCTCCAAAAGCAGGAAGTGGACTAGAGCGCAGGGCATTCTGGGTAAATACAACCATAAGAAACATGGTAGCCTGACGCTAGCAGGAGAAATGACTTATGACAAAACAGAAACTCTGACTCCACTCCATCTTTGCTTCCACTTTGAAGATTGTTGCGCTCGGTTTCTTCTTCAGAGTTTTTGTTCCTCCAGTGGTTCTTGATGCTGCGCCCCCTCTGACTGGCTCCATATTCACATCAGACCAATTCCAACTCGTCTTAAAGACGTGCAGCTAAATGTGAATGAAAAGAAGCAGGAAACAGGCGGCTGCCCACAATAGGCACAACTTAGGATCTACGTCGCAACTGGACCATTTCACACGTTTATTATAATACTTCAGCGCATTTTTCCTACTTAAAATATTTTCTTTGCAGTGAAAAGTCCTGGCATTATTCTGAAAATACTGCGGTCCAAAACTCCAGCATGATTAAAATTCCAGGATTGATTGGGGTCGCCGTTTGATGCGCTAATCCTCGTCCTTCAGACGACTTCCCTTAAATTGGAAAATACTCAACCTAGCTGTGTTTTTGCCTCGGCTCCACTGAATTATCTCCCAACAGCTGCTGCCTCTCTTCAGCTGTCCCATCATTTCATCCATACTTGCTCTTTCCTTGGGCATATGAAGGTCAGGTGAAGGTAACGCTCGGGATTATGGGAGCTCAGTTACCGGCCGCTCTGCCCGCCGTGAAAGAGGGAAGTTAATGGCTCGGAGAGTGGAGGGAGGTCTCCAGTCTTCCTGCCGCAGGCTATGAAAAGGGACGCCTTTTATTGCAGATTGACCCTCACGAGCTGCCGTTGAGGCCTCTCTCCGGCATCGCCTGGATTTACAGTTAATGTTCCAGCGTTAATGAAGCTGCTACGGGCCACTGGCTGCCTCTGCCCAATGTCATGTAGAAGTGTCCGTCCCCTTGTTTACCATCGCAGGTCTGCTCAGGTCATCAGGACTCGTAAACTCGCGCCGTGCGTCAGACCTCACACGGCGCCGGGTCTGATGGCCGACAGGAAGTGGAAAGAGAAAGACGAGGAGAGCTGAGGATCCACAGCTGGAACGGCTGGAAGCACAAAAAGTGGCAACAAAATACTCACCTGTTTAGAGATCAGGATACTTTCGGCTGACTCAGCTCTAGTCTAATCTGGGAAAACTAAAATGATTTCATGTGTTTTGACCTTTAATCCAAAGGTCAAAACACTTGTTGGATGTAAAGTCTGCTTTATACCCACTGAAAATGATTATTTATGTAAAACAAGGTGGAGCTTTGAGAAAACCCTGTGCTTGTATTTATTGTGAACATGGGAAACCTGAGATTTCTGGTGTTTTTATACCTGATAATCTGGTAGATTCGGTTCGATTGGGGACCAAAATTACAACATTTGTTAGATTTTCAGCTTCTGTTTCTCAGTGAACCAAACCAACCAAACCAACCTGTTCCCCTCCAGACCTGTGGGGGCGCTGTGCCAGGAGTCACTGCAGGAAACGACATGAAACCTCCGCCTGTCGTTTTATATTTATTGTTCAGTTTTAGGGTTTTCTTACTGTCAGCTTGTAATAAATGAATTTCAATCTGTTTGTTTTTAATGCTGCTCATTCCTACGATGCCGAACCTGTTTTCATTCCTAGACTGACTAGGTGGCGCTGCTGACTCATCTCACTTTCTGTCCACTTATATGAATAGTAGCAGCAACTGGCTGCTCAAAGGGACTCCAGCAGAGTTTGGGTTCTCATTAGGGGTTCAGCTGCTCAGTGGAAAATAATAATTAAACTTATTTTGAGTGGATTTCCTCAGATTGCTGTGAAGAAATGACGGGATAAAAACAAAACATCAGAGTCCGGATCAGTAAAACTGTGTGGTTGTAGATAATATTGCTGTGTGGGTTGTGTCGGTACCAGATGAGCAGAGAGTCAGTCGGTCTGCAGACAGGAAGTGATTCCCTGAAGCAGGAAGTTGACTTCAAACTGGCCGCACCGTCCCAGAGCCTCAGCAGTCGGCCCTCCTGGCGCTGAGCTGCTTTATTACAGCGAGCGAGAGCAGAGTGATTGGCTTCATTTCAAAGTCTGACCTGCTGCACCGGGTGAGGCCAGGGGGCGCTATGCAGCCACATCCATATCTCCTACAGCAGGGGGGTCAAACTCCAGTCCTCCGCTGTCCTGCAGGTTTTAGATGTGCCACAGGTACAAAACACTGGAATGAAACGGCTTCATTACCTCCTCCCTGTGTAGATCAGGTCTCCAGAACCACCTGATTATTCTGTTCAGGTGGTTCAGCAGAGGCTCATCTAAAGGTTGCAGGGCCGCGGCCCCTGAGGACTGGAGTCTGACACCTGTGAGCTAACAGGTTTTTACCTGACCTTTGTTGTTTGAATGTTTTTGGTTTTATTTATTCAAGTCTTTGCTCTTGCATTTTATTCCTCACTAAATTGATCAGGATCAGGGACTTTAATGATCCACATGGATCATTATAGATCTATGTGGATCATTATACATCTATGTGGATCATTATAGATCTATGTGGATCATTATAGATCTATGTGGATCATTATAGATCCACATGGATCATTATAGATCCACATGGATCATTATAGATCCACATGGATCATTATAGATCTATGTGGATCATTATAGATCCACATTGATCTATAATGATCCATTTTGATCTAAATTTTGAGGTCTGAGATGTAATCTGATGTAATCAGACAGTAACAAGATAAAAAGTGATTTGATTTGATCAATGAAATAATATTTAAGCCCTGTTGTCTTGACGGTTCTGTTTATCCGCCCCTCTAAACTCTACCAGGCCACATAATAAACTACGGCGGGCCGGATTCGGCCCCCAGGCCTCGAGTTTGACACAATAGAGGGACGCTCACAATAAATGCAGTAATTGTCGACATTTCTTTTTATGATAAGTTTGATTTATTATTTAAATAAATTTCCATCAATTATGTTAAAAAACTAAATTTGATATTATTGGAAACTTTATTTTTACTATTTTCTGAACTATTTGTTCCAAAGAGCATCAATAAACGTGGAAATGTGATTCCACATATTAGTGAGTTTGTGCAGGTTTGTGATATAAATCCTGAATAAGTCAAATTAAATGATCAGTATTTGTGTCTGTGATTGCTGTGCCATTTGTTCACACCATAAAGAAACACAATCATTTGTTTTTTTAAATATTTTTTTTTAAATTATCACAAAAGTACCACAAAATATTTATAAAATTCTCAGTCCAAATCGCCCAGCCTGCTTGTTAGTGTTAATATAATTGAGTTTTATAACAGTAAATATCTAAACGGATTTCATCTCTAAGGTTTTGGTCAAATGGAGACTTTTTGATGCTTTTTCAGGTTGAACTCCAGTTTAAATAACGATTCTGACAGCGTAACACAACAAAGTGACAGTAATCAGTTCACCAAGCGAAACGAGAACCAAACATGTAAACTGACGTCCCGACCAGAGGAGCTGCAGCAGCTGACACGTGTTACAAGGCGAGGATAAAAACCCAATCTCCGTGTGATTCCTGCCTGGTCCGGGTCCCGGGGGAACTGGAGCGGTTCCCAGCAGCAGAACATCTGCATAACAAAGGAGGCAAAGTGACAACAGATTACAGCGGATTCCTCCACAGAGAAAATGACTGAAAGGTTGATTAAAAGAAGAAAAAATCGATATTTCCACAGGAGCGTGAACGCAGCCGGACCCGAGAGGCGAAGAGGCCGCGGCGCCGTCTCTGGCTTCCAGGAAGTGATGGCGCTTTAATGCGGTGGGAGGTGAGGATGCCAGATATCCCAGCACCATTATTTAGCACTACATTACATCCCATCTCATCCCTATTAGCAGGTGCAGATGGTGCTCCTTGTGCCATTTAAAAGCGCTCACAGCTGGCGAACCTGAACCAGAACAAGCCTGGACCCCGGCCATCCGCAGAGCGGCAGATGGGGGAAGGTGAGTCCTTCAAGGAGCCTGAACATCTCCTGTTCAACAGTCAGTGCTTTTATACTTTCTACTACTTTTAAAGATCATGACCTTCATTCTTTTAGTCTACAAGGGTTTACTTACAAGTTAATCCAAAAGCAGAAGCTTTTATCACAAAAAACACTGACATTTAAAGGGCAGTATTATGCATTTTCCAGGCACATATTACCATTTTATATTATAATGAAGTAACTACGTTACCTTCATTTGTTAAAAAATGCTCTATATATGAAACACGACTTTAAAAAAAATTATTTCCTGATTTAACATCTAGAAATTGGGCCTCTGTCTCTTTAAGAAACTCCTGCTCTTTCTGATGCTCCGCCTCCAGGAAGTCATCCCAACATGGCTCCTCTATTAACCCTTTAACAACATTTCTGCCAGCACCGAACTGAGAAGTAGCTCCTATAATGAGCTCAGCAGATGCTAATTGCTTCTGGCTAGTCTGAAGGAGCTGAGTGTGAAGCTCTGAAGCTGAAACTTCAGCTCAGAGGAGGAGCTGCGTCTGGAAGGCGGGGCTAGGTCCATCCAGGCGTTTTGCACAGCTGAATGGTTACTATGGAGAGCAAAGGATTTATCAAACATGAATAAAATAATCAAAGCAACACTCCAGCTTTGTTTCTGATGAGGGAGCTCTGAGTGAAATGTTGTCTGATGGTCAGAAGTTTGTTGCTTTTTGGCGCTCAGACGGGATATTTCTCTTCAACTTTTCCACTTCAACTATCCGGTTTTTGTATTCGGTATGCAAACATCAGTGGTATCTCCTGTTCATGCTGTTTTCAGACAGGAACAGGATCAAAGGAAATTTGCGACTTTTGTCAGAAATGGTTAAAACTAAAATTCTCACAGCAACTAGAACAGCTGAGTCTAGGTGCAATTTGGAGGTGTGTGCGCTTCTTTTCAGTCAGGACTCTCAATCCAGCAGACAGCCAAGCACATTCATGCCAACATCGTTGTTCAGGGAGGCAGCCGTTTGCAGAAAAGTGCAGCGCTAGCTCTGTGGTAGCTTCGTAACAGAAGCAGGGAGGAAGTGGGAGCCACCGCAGGAAGTGGCGTGACAGAAAGGTGAGCATGAATAGTATTTGGGAGCCTTGAGATTTTGCTGCTTGTCATTTTCCTTTTCCCTCAACAAATTCCTGCAAATAGGAAATATGGGGAGAATCTTTTCTCAAGGGGAAGTTATTTGAAATTACCCAGCATGCTCTGACCCGATGTCAGTCACGGCTTGTGGCGCCATGTCCAGCCTGTCCCTCTGCAGCAGCCTGCCAACGTTCCGTCTCCAGGCAACGCTCCGCGGCCGCCTGTCATTTTGGATCAATGGGCCCACCTGCACACCCACCTGTCCTCAGGCTCGTCACACAGAGGAGGAGAGATGAAGAACTCATCTCAGGTGGCTGATGACCTGCTTCTGGATGAAAAGACGCCTCTGAATGGCCTGAATTACCGCCATGAGATTGAAGCTCACCAACCTGGGAGAGGCTTTGTGTGCAGAGACACTCCAGGTAAAATGGCTGTTACTCCCGTTTATAAGTCTGTGCACTGCGGTGACAAACACACATCTTATTCTTACTATTTGTAGACTGAATCCAAACTTTATCATTGCTGTGAAAAAAGGAGCCGTCGCTTTCAGCTTCGCCACTCGCTGAGTTCTGATTAACTGCTCTCAGTAATGACTGGACACAGACAGCACATCTCATTTGTTCCATCTGGATTCATCCACTTTATGACAGATGATTGACACCCCAGGCTCATCTTAACAGAGTGGAAACACTTAATATCTCCTAACTGACAGCTAATGTGCACATCAGTCCAGGAATCATATTCATGAATGCATCAATGACCTCCAAATAGACTCATTATGCTTTGTACTGTCGATCGACTCTGTTAGCTCAGGAAGCCAACACACCACTACTTAACTGTGATCAGACATGGGCTCAGTTTTTTTATTTTCATCACAAAATCCACAGAGTTGCTTCATGATACCAACCAAAGCTGAGTTTTAGCCAATCGAGATCTTTTATAAAATGATTCACTTCCTATTGGGAGCTGTTTGTAAAAATACAGTGAAGAATTAGCAGCAATAATTTGGTTGAAAAAATAAAAAATTCACCATGTAACAGTTTCAAAGCAAATATTTAATTATGTAAAGCTTTAGCTAACCAGCTATATATTTAGGTTGGAGCTAAATATTGAGCTCCAACCTAAATATTTCATTAGCAAGCTAAATATTTTTGCTTGATAATTAATTAAGCACTTTGTCTGAAGCAAACTCTGGTCTGCCTACAAACCTCGGTCCCACTTCGGTTGCAGTGAACTCTGGTGCTGTTTGAACACATATGTGAACGCCAAGCAGACCGTAGACCGCTCCAAAAGCAGGAAGTGGACTACAGCGCAAAGCATTCTGGGTAAATACAAACAAAACAAACATGCTAGACCAGCAGTAGTCTAGCACTAGCTAGACTAGCACGTTTGTTTGCTAGTTTTAGACCATCACTAAAATCTGACCCCACTCCATCTTTGTTTACATTTTGTGAAGAAGGAAGTTGCTCTCAGTGTCTTCAGAGGTTTTTGTGTCGTTTCCTTTCAGTGGTTCTTGGTGCAGCGCCCCCACAGGCTGGGAGGGGAACAGGTTTTTCAAGCTTGGATTGGCAATAACTGAACACAGGAGTAAATGTTCTGGCTGTCCAGCAACATTTTAGTCTGGATTAAAAGCATTATGCATTTAAATGTATTTAAGTTAATTTCTGCTAATGCTAAGAGGGATTTTGTTTGCATCCCAAAACGACTGAGGGTTGTTTCTGTTCTGCTTAAGACAACATAAAATGTCTCGTCTCATGGACTTTCCCATTACAGGAATATCCAGTGAGACTGTGATTAGTGATGCATAATGTGGGTTGTCCTCTGGGAATTTCTAGTTTGTTCAGTCCAATTAGCAGGGCTAGCTATTCTGCCTGAGCGATGTATTGAGTCGTCGTCTCTTGTGCCATAATTGTATCTACAAGCTGCTGCTGGGGACAAATTGATGTGATTCTATGCAATTTGCTCATCATTACATCTTTACTTAAATTATTCAAATTTATTTCTTTTTTTTAAACTTTTGGAGCGAAGTCCCAGCTGGCTTCAATGAAAGACCAAATGAAAGGAAGTCAAAGTCAAAGAGCATGCAAAAGGATGAAGAGTGAAATATTCATAGGTCACATGTCGCTGCCGCGCTTGTAAGTGTGTTTTCATGGCGGATCTGTTTAGAAATAGTTTCTGCAAATGCCTCAGAACGGAATCTGAAAGGAAACCAGCCAACAGGGAAAATCCTTAATTAGCACACTTTGTCAGCGTCCAAGCTGTGCTCATACTGAATTCAGGCCAACGTCAGCGAACAGCACAGTACATATTGATTCTGTAGATCACAAAGACTGCGCTTGTGTGACCGTTTTATGAAATGCAGCGCGCTCACACTCCCATCTTAATTTAGGTTCCTCCATGCTAATTTAAATATTTACCAGGCGCCCCACCAACATCCACAGTCCTCCACCCTTCATTTGCATTCTGATGCGGAGGCCAGTGGGGCAGAGCGACTTTGGAATAAAGCGGTGTGTCATCAGCGTTTGCTCGCTCAGAGCTGAAATTAGCGGGGACCTTTTGGCTCCGGCTCGAGCGGCACAAGTGCCTCTCTTAAATTGGCCGTGAGGGATCGCGAAACCCCCGGGACGACCAAACGGGCCGGCTCATGTTCTGAATGGGCAATGGTACAAAATCCCTTCAGCGGCCAAAGTTAAGCAGCAAGACTTGGGATTGTTTGTTACATGGTGGTAATATCAGAGCTACAGCTGCAGTAGTAGTGTTCAAAGTTTTACTTTGTGTTAATAATTTGCTGCAGGTCAGAACATTTATTTCAGGAAATGATGAAGACGAGCTAATGGAGCATTTTTGTACTTCCATCTGGGCTTCTATTGCTTCTATAAACAGCCCAAACACTTAAAAAAAGAACCCCAGACATTTTTTATGCAGTAAAAAGTTTTTGGTGTTTGGAAAATGAGCCAATTTAAAAACATTTGGAGTGTAACATCACAAAGTCAGCAGGAACTGCCCGTTACCTAGCAACCCCAGCAGAGTTCCATTCCGTTACCTAGCAACCCAAGCAGAGCAGTAGCATGTTTGGTCAGCTGGTTTTACTGCTGTACAATGGCTGCTGGAGAAACAAAGTGTTTTGTTGTTGACTTTCCATCCATAAACTACTTACTACATTCTTGTTGGTTGCATAGAAGGCTCCACTTCTGCTTTTCAAAGAGTACGGTTTTGAAAGGAGCTCAAAATAGGCAGAATTGACCAGACTGAAATCTCCTGTGAATCTTTGCATGTGAAGAAAAATTAATGCTTTATTTTAATGAACTAACAGAAACTGAAATTGACAAAATGTTTTTGCTAATGGGAATCACTAAAAACGGTAATTGAATGGGAAAAACTATAACTAACTGGAACTATACCATGCTTTTTAAAACATAGTAAAACATACTGGAAATATAGATATAATATGCTTTGTTTTTATGTTAATGAATACATTTATTTGCCTATCAATCTGATGTCAAATTGATTTTTTCCCACACAAACAGTAAAACTAGTGCAGAACAGCAACAGCAAAAACTGTGATCAGTTAGTTGTTGTTCAACAATAATTTAATCCAATTTTAAAGTTTTCATTACCCAATCAATGTTCACATATTCACAACACTGACTTTTTTAGTTGTTTTCAACTAAAACAACTAAAACTACTACTAGAACTAATAAAAACTAACAAATGCACTCTAAAAACTAACATGAACCAACTGAATTAGAAAAAAAATAAAACTAAACTGCAACAAAAAACCCAAACTATTACAACAATGAGTTTTAACATGTTTTGAGACATTTTCTGGATTTTATTCCATTTTTTTCAGAGTTAAGTTTAGGCTCTAAATCCAGATGCAAACAGCAGGAAGAGTGAGACGCATAAAGGCAGTGTGAGTCGACGGGGTCAGCTCGGAGTCTCTGACACGTTCATATTGATGAATATTTTGTGGCCTGGAGGATTTCCAGCAGAGCGAGGCATCCGGCCAGTCGGCTAAGCTGCTCGGATTACTTTAAGGCACTGACATAAACATTCTGCTGCGCTTCCCATGCAGTCGCCTTTGAGCCTGATGCAGAGAGACAGCGACACTGAGGATACCGCGGGAACCCGGGCAGAGGTCTGAATAAACAAACAGCTGCTTGGAGCTGTGAGCGCCGTGTCAGCAGACCAAACACGCGACTTCTTCACACCGAGACAAATGCCATGACTTCCCAATTCAGGGGACAAGCTAAGAGTTTATTCGCTCCTTTATTGTTGTCCCTTATATTAAATAGACAGAATGCACAACTAAAGAGCTGCTGGATAATAATAATAAAAAGAGAGTCATTTTCTTTCAAAGAGTCTGGATTTCTAACTGAAGTGTCCTCGTTCGCGCTTAAGCTTAAAAATCACATTAAAGAGGAAAACCTTGGACACATAAATTTACATTTAAAGTTTGTTTACCCTTTTAAAATATAAACCGAACATGCAGTTTTCAATCGTTAAAGGGGATCTATTATGCAAAACTCACTTTCTCTCATTTTTCTACTTTCATTTGTATCTCAGCTGTTTATAAAAACAACCGAGCACTAAAAAACCCACCAGACAATTTTTGGTGTCTGGAAAACGAGCCATTTTAAAAGTCTCCAGATTATTGAGTCATACTGCGTCGTTACCTGGCAACCCAGTCGAGTTCCGCCCGTTACCTAGCAACAAAAGCTGAGCTCCAGCATGTTTGGTCAGCTGGTTTTACTGCTGTACAAAGTGTTTTAATGACTTTCCATCCAGAAACCAGATGGATGGAAAGTCATCCAACTGCTTGTTGAGCTAGATTAAATAGATTTACAGCAACAAAATTTAACAGCAACATATATTTTTTAAACAAATACAAGACATTTTAAAACCTTAAATGTTCATTTAAGACTTAAAGGATACATAGACTCTCTATATCATTTTTGTGGTAATTTAATAATTTGTGGCAATAAATCAAATTTATTTGATTAGAAAATGTCAGCAACAAGGCAAAAAACTTTACATCAAAAAACAAACAAGCGAGTATTTTCATTCTTTAAATTAAAATGTTAAGCTTTATTATCATTTTAATTAGTACAAATATTAATATTTATTTAATACGTATGCATAAAGTACAATTTTCAATATTTGTTTAATATTTTACCAAAATATTAAGTACATATTAAATAAAATTCTCATTTATGTTACTGTAAGAGAGAAAACAAAACATTTTTTAGACCAACAAAATAGAAAATAATTGTCCCAAAATGTTGATTCACAATAATATCATGTCGAGTTTTTAATTTGGGGGGAAAAGCTGATGATTCTGGACGGAGGGATGGAAACGTCCAGCAGCTGAAGCCATATTTTATTTTCATATGTAACTGACGGAGACGCTGGTGTATAAATAGAAAGCAGCAGTTTGTGGCTCTCAGCTTGTCAAACTGCCAACCATTGAACGCCAATCAAGTCTTCTGTCTTCCTGCTGCTTCCATCTGCTTCCTTAAGAGCACTTTAGAAAAGTTACATGTCCAACCTTAATAAAATCTGCATTTTACACACAAACAGCTTCTGTTGTGTTTGTTTACAGACGTCTTCATTTCCTTATTGATGTTTAGCATCATATTGACTGAATATGGCAGCGATGGAGAGCTGGATGCGGTCCAGGCGTTAGCCGGGCTTCGCATCGACAGCGGAGACCATAAACAGACGACAAAACAAAACAACGCAGATTCAGGCTTCATCTGCGTCTATATGAAGAGGAACAGCTGATATCAGGTTTATGTGGTTAGTTTATCAGATCTGAAGCTGATTTAGTTTAAAAAGAAGAAAAAAAATTATTGTGTGTTTGTGTCTCATCTAGGGAGGCTTAGAGCCACTGTAGAAAGAAAGAAAAATCAGTAGTAAATTTCCACCAAAAACTCTGAAATTTTGAGATTATTCTCAGAAATTTTCTAGAAGAAACATGGAAATTTCAGAGATCAAAAAATGGAAAATTTATGAGGAAAAAAAACAAAAATTTTGAAATTGAACTCAGAAAATTTCTAGAATAAATGTGAACATTTCTGAGTAAATAAAAACTTGTGAATTTGGAAGAAACAGATTAATTTTTAGATTAATCTCTTTTTTGTTGAAAAAGCATGAACATTTATGAGCTCTGAGAATCAAAAGTTTGAGAAAAAAACTCACATTTGAAATGGATTTCAGAAACTTTCTAGAAAAAATTGAAATTTCTTAGCACCAAAAGTAAAAAAAAAATATGAGAAAACACATTTTGAAATTAATTTAAAAGGTTTCATAGAACTTAAAAAAAAAAAAAAAATTCTGAGCTGAAAATGCAAATTTGTGAGGAAAAAAAACGGTGAAATTTTGAGCTCAATCTCAGAAACTGTTCCTCCTTCGGTTGTCCAAAACCTCGAATTCATGGAGAAGGTAAAATTATTCAGTATCCATATATTTATGCATTTATTCATACAAATATCAAAGTTGTGATTGTGACAGTCAAATTGCAGTGATATTCTCTTATTTCCACTAAACCAAAGTTTGACCGTAACAAACGTAATAAAGCCATGCAACCCGGAAATGAAAACGCCACATCCTGCGAACCGACAGGTGTTTTTATCACTTCTATTAACGATCATCTGCAGCTTCAGCGCCTCTTGAACTGCCAGGAAATAAACAATGATTTCTCTGGTGACTGACAAGAAATCATGTCTGCATCTCCACGTTATCTCTGCACCGTTTCCATCCAGCAGACCGTTTGTTTTTGCAGGGCAGACGTTTGGCTTTTGGTGCAGGTTTGTGTTGTGGTCAGAGGAGCGATAAGAAGAGAAAACGCAAATGCAAAACCAGAAAGATAAATCAGCAAAGACTGAACTTTAATAAACTAACAGATAAGACGAAACAAAGCAGAGAAAAAACTTTAAATCACTGAATAATCACAATACAGGGAAGGAACTGAGAGAAAACACAAAGATAACACAATCATTTAAATAAATATATCCCTGGAATCATGATGGTTAAGAACATAAAGTTAACAACAAGAAAGTAAATCAGATCTGATGAAGGAGCATGAAGCCGAGTGTCGATGGAAGAGCAGGAAAAAATGGAAACAAATGAAGAATCTGAAATAATGATGAAAATAATATGCTAATTGTTACAATGCAACAACAGTAAAAAATGAACAGCAAACTCCAAATCAGACTAAATTAGTAAAACATAACAAAAACAGAAAGCTTCATTAAACCAGACAACATAAGTTTAATAAGAGCTTCAGTCCGTTTGTGTTTTTATCAGAACGAATTACAAATGAAGAAATAACTCAGTTAATATCAAGGCTAACAATAAGACACTTCAAGACAATGCAGAGAACGGAGACCGCTCCAAAAGCAGGAAGTGGACTTCAGTGCAGGGCATTCTGGGTAAATACAACCAAAACAAACATGTTAGCTTAGCGCTAGCAGGAGAAATGGCTCGTGTTTTTTTTTTTACCAAAGACAAAAGAGAAATCCTCCAACCCCTAAAATCTAACACCACATTTTTTTGTAAACATTTCATGAATGAGGAGGTTGCGCTGAGTCGTTTCCTTCAGTGGTTCTTGGTGCAGCGCCCCCACAGGCGAGGAGGGGAACAGGTTTGGTTGCTTTGACTCAGAGCAGAGACAGAACCACAGCAGCTGAAAGTTTTTGCTGTTGCAGTTTTGGTCCCAAACTGAACCGAATGCAGCCTTAAGAAACTCCTGCTGAGATTTAAAGTTTTCTACTTTCAGCTCAGGCTGTTTGGTGGAGCTGCCACTCATAGACACTCGTTTGATTTCTAAGACCTGCTGACTTTTTAAAAACCTTTGAAATCCTGATTAGACCCTGTCAGTATGAACATCCGGAGCAACATGTGCTCTGTAGAGGCTGTTTATTGGCCTGAGCAGCGTGGAGACGCGAAGCGGCGCCGCGGCCGACATGGCTGCTGTGTTTCTATTCTGGGATCCTAAAGTCAGCCTGTTTTCAGGAACAAATGGCAGCTTTGTTGACTGCAGTCAGTCTGAGTGGCTTCCATCACTGCGGCACAGTAACGGCGTTTCGCTGCAGATTCATGAGCGCAGCATGAAGCTGCTCAGGACTTTGTAAAAGCCAAGAGCAACACTTCATGTTTTCTTTCTTATTCCAGGAAATCAGAGCTAAGATTGTTGCAATACGTCAATTTATTAGATAAATTACAACTTTCCATTTGTATGAGTTATCATTTTTCTCTTTTCTCCATTTCTAAGAAAAACAGGATGATAAAAGTCTTCAGTCTGCTGCTGTTTCAGTCACTTTTTGCAGGACAGTTTTGTTTACATGTCTTCTAGTTTCAGTGTTAAATGTCTGAAAATGCGTTCGTACCGTTATATTACTTCAAAATAGTAACATTATCTGTAATGTAACTGTTGTAACTTTATTGCAAAATTTGTTACAGTGAGGGTTACGTTCTTTTATTAAAGTTTTACAACTTTTCTAAAGTTTGTCAAAACAATTCCAGACATTTTCATGTAAAATGTATTTTTAATTAAGTTTCTTTTTGGCAATTTGAAAAATTATTCTCTTCCTTTATGCATCAATTTGAAGATGTTTTTTATTTTAAAACCTTAAAAATGTAAAAATCAAAACAAATTTCCTGTAGTAGTTTAATGTAGCTTTGATAAACTACTGTAGTTTAGCTGGACCAAGTGGAAAAATGGAGTTTACTGCCTGATTCAGGTGATATCTGAAGATTTCTGCTCCGTTTGTGCTCTGTGCGGAGCCTTGTGATCAGGACATAACGACCCCTAATCAGACGGATAAATCAGCCATGATATGAGAGCGGCGCGCGAATGTTAATCCGTTCAGTCAGAAGCAGGCATGTTAATGTGGGCTGAGTGAAGCCGGCCACATCTGATTACGTCTAATCACCCCTGATCTCGCAGGTCTCCACGCAAACACAAAGAACAGGATTAAACACTCCCATTATTTACCATAAAACACGCCTCGACCCCCAGGACACCAATGTGGAAAATTGAGACAAAAAATGATCATCAGAGACAAACTCAGCCTCTTCTTATCTTCCTTTAGGCTCCAAAATCAAGATTAATGATGTGCGTTATTTGGTGGAACAACGGCGGCGCTTCAGAAACACTCCCTCCTTCCTCCACAGGAACTTCACTAGCTAGCTGCTATTCGAAGTGACACTCAATTAGCTGCGCGGCGGCCTGGGAGCTCTGAGTAATTGGCTGCTTTTGTGCCTTTGAGCATATATGTAAAAAGTAACTACAATGGAAATCTTTCTGTTGAGTTTGCAAACATTTAAGTTTCAGTCAAAGGGGATCAATTGTTCAAAATTCAGATTTTGCCTGTTTTTGTTCTTCCTTATGGGATTTTACCGTTTCTAAAAAAAAAACTTGCTCCACTTGCCTAGCAACCCCAGTGGAGTTCCGCCTTGTTGCCTAGCAACCCAAGTGAAGTTCCAGAACGTTTGGTCAACTGGTTTAGTCAAATAAATATCACTGAATAGAAAAAAAAAATGATTAGATTATAAAAAAGAGTAATTTCAATAAAAAAAAACCTTGAAGTACCTTTTTGTCAAAATAAGTTACAGTACCTAGCTAGCTTATTTTAGCTAGCTATATAAATATGTTAGCCAGCTAGCTAACATATTTTAGGTACTTCAAGAGGATGGGTGGATGGATAATAAAAGTAAAAACATTAAAAAATATAACACATTTAGAGAACAAGACTGAATTCTTTTTGGTTGAGCAGGAGGCTCCACTTCTGCTTTTCAAAGATGGACGGTTGTATAATTGCGTACCCGTTTGCAGCCATATTGAAAGGAACTCAAAAAGGCAGAACTGAGCAGACAAAAATCTCTTCATCTAAGATTCTGTACAAAAACTTTGATGGTCATGTTTTGAATAGGCCATTGACCGATCCTATAGGTCACCTTTAAATGTATTGAATATATTCTGAGAAGTGAAATAAAATAATAATTTCAGTGTTACCTGGATTGCTATTATACTGTACATGATGCAATCCAAAGATTATTATTTAAAAGCAGAGAACAGATAATGAAGTTACTGATCTTGAAATGTTTAAGTTTACCAACATTTAATTGATTTAGTTTTCTTCTCTGAACGCAGAAACTCTTTGTTTTCTGAATGTTTGTCATGTTGGATGCCTGCGGTTTGAAGCGGTGAGGTTTCCTCGTTGCTCCCAGTTTCATCATTCAGTTTTGCTGCCATGAACCTCGGTGATGATCTGTAACGTGTCAAGCATGTTTAACTGTTTGCTGCTTGTCACATGAGGGGAAAGTCTCCGTTGCCTAGACGACCGACTCAATAAAAACAGAATCCATTTGGTTTTAGAAACATGTTCAAAATAAGACGACTACAGTTTGGAGAGTTTTACTCTGTATATTCTACATACAACAATTAAAAAAACTTTTGAACTATTTTTAAAAATTTAATTTTACAAAATAACAAAAATTACAACTATGTATTTAAAAAATGGGATAAATTTCTCCCAAAAAACTCAGAAATGTTTAGATAAAGCTCAGAAATTTTCCAGGAAACGTTAAAATTTCTGAGTTTGAAAATTTTCTACAGAAATCTCAGAAATTTGTTTGGAAGTGTGAAAATTTACTAGAAAAAAACCTCAAATTGTGAGATTAATCTACAAAATTTGCTTTAAAATTTTTTTTTAATTTCTGTTTGAAAAATCAAAAACTTTTGACTTTTCAAAGCGAAGTTGCTCACAGTAAGAGTAGCGATACTTCATAATAAAGTTACTCAAGTCAATGTAAAAAGTGCAGCTCAGTAAAAATAATCCTAAAAGCACAACATTTTTCCAAAAAGTTACTCAAGTAAATGTAATGTGATGTAGATGTTGCATGTTATTTTTAATATCTGGAAATGTTGCGCCACACACAGCGCTGGAGGGAAAAGGACGATTCAAAGTCCAAAATCTGAACTACTTCCCTCTGACTCTGTTTTTTTCCTAAGTTAAACTTATCTAGTTGTCCAGTGCTGACATGAAGCAGCAAAGCTCTGCGTCCTTTTTGCTTTTATATATCACACATAAATGTAAGATTCATCATGTTATATTAACAACTTAACAGCTAATACCAATGCTAATCTTTGTCAGCTAACAGTTTTGTGGCCCCAGCAGGAAGCTATGACATCATCTTGATGATGTCATGTTGCAACATGTCTGTAGTTTTACTAATTAAATCCTGTTTGTGTTGCATTTATTAGCATCTAAGGAGCCTAAGACATATTGAATATGGTATAACATAGATAGTAAAACAATTTAATCCAGTTTATGCTTTTTCAGATGATTCAAGTGTAAAATGTTCAGTTTAATTTGTTTTCCTTCAACAAATCCAAATCATATCAACATATTGAAGCAGAATTAAACAAACAAGTTTTTCGAATCCCATTTTTCTTTCTTTGCGAGTTTCTGAAACGTAATCAGCTTTAGACGGAGTTGAACCTTAAATCCCCCGTGAGAGTGATGGCTCGTCTTTTCACTGAACGCCTTTTTTTAGAGCGCGCTATGAATTACGGTCCTCTCAGATTTGTTTTTCCCAGATTCGGAAGGATTAATTTGCTCAGTTGGCGGCCGGAGCCTCCAGAGAAAAACGTAGAACGGTCACCGATTCCTTTCATGCTGTTCAAACAAACACCCTCTTTTGTCTTAATCGCTAATTTAAATTACAAAACTCAACCAACCAACACCTCACATGTCCCCTGTGAGAGAATGTTATTAATATGGGACGTTCAGCGTCAAACACAAGGTTTATTTCATGATTACATCGAGAATATCTAATCAAATGGACACATAATATGTAAATTATGTAATAAAACATTAAAATCTGTGAATTTCAAGTCCCAAACTGAAAAGTTTGAGAAAATATCAAAACACACTCTCAAAATTTATAAAATGTACAAATGTCTGTATTTAAATCCACAGGATCTAAAAGATTTTGGCTTTTCCCCCGAAATGAAACACTTTTTGTCAAAGTTTGAACAATTAAAGAGTTTGAAGCCAATGTTCTGAAATAACTGAAAAAGGTTTTGTTAAGATAAATAAATAATGGTGTGACTGTCACGTGTTTGCAGTGAAATACGGTGTTTTAGTGGTTGGTATAACTGACCCTTATGGCTACAGTTCAGTTTCTGTGGATTTTTCTGAGGTTTGTAATTAAAATTAATTGTGGAAAACTGGAAATTAGTTGATTTTTTTTGTAAACAAATGTAAAATGTTCTAAAAGTAAAAGCAGTCTTGGATGCTACTAGCTAAAATTAGATGCGTGCTTATTTAAAGGGTTTGGGTTAGCTTCTGTGAAGATCAACCTGTTTTCAGGTATATTTAGCGTCTGAACTGTTAAAATATGCAGTTATGGGAGTTTTAGATCTGAAGAAATTGTTTTATTCACCAGCAGCTGTGAGCATCTGTACTGGGAAATCCACTGCAAAGAAGAAAACGTGTAGAAAAATAATCTTTACAACGCCAGGCTCATTGCCGATGCCTTTTCCAGCTGTAAAAATGTTTTTATGTCAGTCGTCGCACTGATGGCGATCGTTTTACTTCAGTACCTTTGAGCAGGAGTTCCTCATTTTATACTGCAAACCCACAATGTCTTACCTAGTGGTTTTGGTCTAGTTTCTGATGGAAATGTCATAGTGCATTTGAAATAAGACAAAACTAACTGAGAAGTAACTTTTCAAAAGATATAGGAGCATTTTGACACCTGCAGTTTAAGACATTTTACTGCTGACGTGGACGTAGCTGGACTCGTCTCTTCTCAGTGGAGGTGGTTGTTTACGGCGCACGCTTCATAAGAGCAAACTGCTGAATTAAATGTGCAAAGGCTAAATGTTAGCAAAAATCAGATTAAATCAACTCAGAATCCCGATTAATGAAACACAACCGATTAATGAAAAATGCTCTTATAATTAGGCATAATTTGGTGAACAGACTCTGGGATAAATGGTTTATTTATGCTTTTTGGATATAAAGCGAAGAAGAAGATGAAACTAAAGGACAGAAATGTGGAGCTAAATATTCTTACTGTGTCGTAAAACCATTAATTCTGCTTTGTCCAGAAACAATATGCAGACATAAATAAGCTGATTACATCAACTGGAGTAAAAAATGTCACACTTAAAAACAAAAGAGCCACTTTTATCTAAAATTAGTGACACTGTGATGAGATGAAAGGCAGCAGGCTGAGGACACCTGTGAGACAATTAACTGGATTTCGGCAGCATTCATTAATCGCTGACAGTTTGTCAACCTCATTACGTCAATTTGCAGGTTTCTCCTCCAAACTGCATGCGGTGGAGTGACCAGGTGCTGCTGCTCACCTGCTCCACGGCGTTCCTGTAAAGGCTGTCATTAAGGAGCCCATTACTTCTGATTAGCTCTGTTCTGCATAATTAATGAACAGGCAGTCATGTCCAGATGGCTATTTTGTCACAAAGACATTACTCAACCTTGTTGAGCTGGACGTCCACAGAAACACATAGTTGGACTTTTCTAACTGCAGAGACTTAAAGTTTGTTTCAACTTAAATCTAATGGAAATAATGGGAGATTATTTCTGTTTTAGTTTGTCTATATACTGTGTAACAATGAATTTATCAATAAATTATCCTGATGATTAATCGATTAATTGGACAAAATATTTACTCATTCTGCAAATTTTTCCTTTACACCTTTTCATACAATATTAGAAATAAAGAAGTAATTGACTTAATTTTTAAAAAAGAAAATTATTACTTTAGTAATTGATTATTTGATTGATTATTCTGGCGATTAATTGATTAATCAGATAAAAAATAGTCATTTAAGCCTTTTTATGCAATAATAGAAACAAACTAATTCAGTTATTTGGATAATCAATCTTTGCAACCCTCCTTTTACTTTTTAATTCTGTTGATGTTAAGATTATTAACTTTGAAGTTTTTTTTTATCTTAAATGCAAAATGTACATTTTATTTTTTACAGTTTTGACTTAATTACTGCTCTGCACTTGTTTTTCTTTCAGCAAATTGTAAAAAAAAAATTAATCCAGTTAATGATTACTCGATTAACAAATTTGTTTTGACAATCACCTTAGTAATCACTTAATCCTGATTAATTGGCATTTCCTGCAATTATTCTGGATTACTTGTAATTAATCCAATTAATTGTTTCAGTCCTTTACGTTTTTTTTCTACAGTTTTGACTTAATTATATATTAATAATCGATTAAACACAATTAATCGTGATTAATCGTATTAACAGCTCCAGCCCTAATACTGCGTGTTTTTCTGCTGTTGCCCTGACCTCGGCTGAGCTCGGAGGCAGTTCCTGCTTTATCACCTGCAGAAGGGAGCGAGTTTTCCTCCAATCCATGCTAAAACTAATTAAAGTTCAGGCTGAGGAGGAGGAGGGCGGCTGAGACAACGAGGCTGACTGAGTGATGTTGGGACGGCAGAGATTAACGAGCGAAGGCAGAGCTCCGTCTCTCAGCCGCTAATCCCTAATGTCACAGATACGCGGTACGCAGGGGTCTTTGTCGGTTAAAGACTGCCGTCAGATCTACCCCGCTCCTTTGTCTGCTCCCCCCTCGTACCCCGGCTCTTCTCGCTCCCCGAATCAGGGATAAACATGGAGGGGGAACTCAATATTGCAGGCAAGATGAAAGGTGGTGGAGGGTTGAAAGCAGCAGAGATGGCTGCCGCAACGCCAGGCGAATAAAAGTGAAAGCAACGCGGCAGTCGCACGGAGAGCTGCTATTTTTGACGCTCTTTAAATGTCACGAAGGGCCTTCCATAAAATTTGTTTTGCACCTTGTTAAAAAGTTACACTCGGAGAAGTTGGAGAATTCAAATCACTTATTCAAAGAGTGGTTATTTCTGTTAGGTTTATGGTCACACTGTTTTTCAGCTTGTTTACGAAGCTTATTAATTTCTGTCAAAAAGGGGGAAAAAATCTTTAAAAATAGGCTTTAATTTAGTGTTTATTTCCATTTTTCATTCCAGGTGATAATAAGCTGCCTAACTGATGTCTACAGGAGACTTCACACCTTTCTGAGCAGAGCTGCAGTTTGTAACTTCTACAAAAATACATTTTTTCCATATTTATTAAAACTGTCAGCCTGTCATGACAGAACACCAGATAATGTGAAAAAAGCTGCAAACATGCGAGAAAAAAAACTGAAATTTTTAGATTAATCTCAGAAATGTTCAAATTTCTGAGTTTCAAAAGTTAAAAAATTTTGTCTCGAATCTCAGAAATCTTTCAAGGTTTTCCTAAAAAATTCTGAGTTTCTCCTACTAGCAAAGTTTAAACTTTTTAAACTTGAAAGTTTTCTCCTTTTTTTCCTCAAAACTTTCTGATTTTCCTAAGAACTTTATAGAAAATTTTACAAATTTTTTTTTAAATCTATGCCCTGACACACATCACAGCTGACACTGTGAGCTCCACCGATTCCCTTTTCTAGCCCGTTAGTTTGTCGGAGGTTCCCGAGTCACGTTTCCCTCGTGGGCGGCGCCATCTTGTCTCCAGTGGGAGAAGCTAAGCTAACTGGTGGAAGCTTCAGCAGGAGCGATTGTGTTGTTGTTCTTCTGTTAAAACGAGGGGAGAGGTTTCCAGCACTGACAGGCCGAGTGACCGGCCAGTTATTAACATCCAGACTGAATTTATTCCAGGAAGCGTCACGCAGCCTGCCAGCTTCCTGCTCACATCCTGTCAAAGTCTGAATTGGTTTTGTGGATCCGTTATCAGGAAGACGCGTCTCTCTGGTGACACAGCAGTTATCTCATTGGAGTGGAAACGTCTGCAGGCTGAGCAGCAGCGTTTCAGCTGTACTGGGTTTTATTTTTAATTTATGTTTCACGTCTGTCAGGAATCTATGCTACATGTCTGTAGCTAACGGGCGGCTACCTCTTCAATCTCCCATGGCGACCAATCAGAGAAGCCTCAACGATTTCTCAAACACGCCGCATATTTACTCAGTCAAGGATGTTCAACTTTTATAACTCACACATTTCCAAGTATTTTCTAGAAAATTTCTCAGATTAATCTAAAATATATGTTTTTTGTGAAATTTTAAACTTTTGTAGCTGTGAAACTTTCAGTTTTTGGTGAAAAATCTACCGTAGCCCTAACACGCTGTCGTAGTCGTTTCATGGTTGCGGTAAAATTTGGATATTTTTGAGTTGAATATTTTCAACTTTTGAAACTTTCCAAGTTTTTTCTACCATAAGTATGAGATTAATCTAAAAAAATAAAAAAAATCAGGGTTAATTTTTCTGGAAATTTTCAACTTTTAGTGCTCAGTTTTTTTTTTTATAGAAAATTTTTAAGATTAAACTCAAAAAGTTTTTTCTAGCAGGGATTTCTCCCTCCTCTTTCTTTTTTGTCTACATGGCCTCAAAATGACCGAATTAATTTCCTAAATTGATTGGGAACAATCACTTTGTAGCGTTAAACAAAACTAATTGCATTTTCAAGTTGAACAAATCCTTTAGTTTCAATATATTTATACTAACTTCTCAGCTTTCTTTCACGTCGTCCCATTATCTCTATACAAGTCAAATACAAATGAATATGTCTTGTTTAGAAGTTCAGTACTTTTTGTTTATGTATTTTATGTCACATGAATGAATTCTGACAAATATTTCAGGTTTTAGATTTAAAACCAGTAAAAATGTTAGAGAGCAGCTGTGGGATTAAATGCTAGCTGAAGGGATAACGAGCTGTCAGAGCCGACGGCCCAGGAAACAACAATGGCTGCAGAACGCCTTAATTAAAAAATAAAAACGCCTCAGCCTGTCCAGCTGACAAACACTCACTCTGCTGGTCACAAAGGAACAGACAGGCAGGTCTGCTATGAAGTTACTTAATTAGTTGAAGTATTTATCAGATGCAGGAGAGAGAAACGTTTATATTTAAAGACGCCGACATTTAATGATCCATCTGCTGGTTTTTGAACAATCTAAAATCTGATCTGGATTATTCTGCAGGGAAAAGAAGGTTTGTTGTCGTCTAAAGTGACGACTTGTGACTGGGTAGTTTAGGGTTGGGTTACCTTAACCCTCTGAGCTTCTGCATTCATCTGGCTGTAAACTGATAGGAGGGAACGCAGGTTTTTGTTTTAAACTGTATTTTAGTTTTAGCCACAAACATTTCTTGTCAGACTTAAGAGCTCAGTATTCTGTGTCTTTTCCAGCCACATGGTGACATTTCAGCTCTGAACAACATTTAAATGAATCAACCTGCAGATGTTAGTAAAACTTAGTTTTTGTTTTAAAAGCTCTGGTTGAAGAGTTTCTAACATCTTCTCACTTCTGATTTCAAAATGCATGAAGCCAGTGCACCTCTGATCCATATTCACTGGTAATTTGATGTAAACGATTTTCTTCTAAATTCACATTAAATCAAGCAACACGTTTGTTTTACTGCGAACATGTAAAATCTTACCCAGCATTTTTGAAATAAGAGAAAACTAACTTACCAGTAACTCTTCATCAAGATGCAGCAGCTTGTTTTCAGTCAATAATTCAGTAATATTGATGAAAATGTGCTAGTTCCACTGGCAGATTATTTAACTGATAACTTTGGTAAATGTCTTGCTACAAGTGAAAAAGAATCTCAAAGTGGAACTAGCACTTTTTCATCAATATTACTGAATTATTGACTGAAAACAAGCTGCTGTGTCTTACTGAAAAGTTACTTGTAAGTTAGTTTCCTC
>NW_006799986.1:1654814-1723335 GCF_000485575.1 Poecilia formosa | reverse complement strand
TCCTTAGATATTTACACTAAGATCTGGACAAACATACTTGGAAGACTTTGTGTTTTTGCAGTGTATGCAGTTGATGAGGTGAATTTAACATTCAAAACTAGAAACTGCTCCTGGTTTCCCTCTTGGGCGCATGTGTAAGATGAGGTTTTGCATCTTTTTGAATCTTTTTTCTATGAATTCCCATTTCCAGATGGAGGTTGGGAACATTTTCCCGCTGGGTAAAAACATTCTCTGCACTGAATGATGCAGATGGAAGAACTCTGTGAGGTTCTGGTAAAACTACAGAACCTGAAACTGGAGCAGATGTAAACATCCCCTAATAGTGAGGTCAAACTGAAACGCGTCGTCCTGCTCAGGGCGCTGGAAAAGCTGCATTTTATTCACAAACATCGACATATTTAAATCTGGAGCGGTTTGAGTTGCAGCCAGCTGGCGGACATGGCCGTCCCTGGAGCATTGAGGTAAAACTGTGTTTAAAAACCAGGAAGAAATTGCCTTCAGCATCTTTATGGGTACAAGATGTCAAACTCTGGAGACGGAGGAAGTTTTCTCAGGAACATATTTTAAAAACACACAAGAGAAGATAAATATCAGGTACCACAGAGATTTCTTTCATCCACAACAACAGCAGGTTGAGGAAAATGTTTTACATGAAATATTACAGGAAAAACACTCAGATTTTCATCGGAGCGCCTCGTTTTATTAAACATGTTAGAATAAGTTTATGGGTTATACAAAACATGTTCATTATAGTTTCTGAACAAAGTCGTTCATTTTATTCACTCACACGTGAAAATGGCTCCAAACAGATACGCATCTATGCAATCGTACATCTTCGAAAAGCAGAAGTGGAGCCTCCTGCACAACCAACAATAATGCAGCAAGTGGTTTCTGTACGGTAAGTCAACAACAAAAGACTTAGAGCACATACAGTGTTTTTTTATGTTTTTTTTCTTAAATATATTTTTTAATATTTTTAATTTATTTTTGTGTGCTATGATGGGACAAACACATTTCCAAAATACCTTGTTGCTAAAAGCTAGCTCGCTAGCTAACTAATATATTTTAGGAACCAGTTAATTTCAGAAATTTTCAAGAAGAAACTTGGAAATTTGTTTCCAATGTAGCAATGAGCTACTTGACCTAGCTAGCTAAATTATTTTAGCAACAAGGTACTTCAAGGCTTTTTTTAATTGAAAGTTAACTTTTTTATAATTTTATTGAAATTTATCTTAAAAAGACAGTTGCAAAGTGTGGAAATAAAATGTGAAATAATAATTATTTATTTATGTTTCTGTTTAGTCTGGTTTATTTAGCATACCTCCGGTATGACCAGACATACCGGAGGTCTGCTTGGGTTGCTAGGTGACGGGGCGGAACTTTGCTGAGGTTGCTAGGTAGCAGACTGGGCTTTGCGGGGGTTGCTAGGAAACGGTGGAATGTGATGTTACATTCTGGAGGTTTTGAAACGGCTCCAAACATTCATTTATTGTCAAACTTATTGGTGAGATTTTTTTTAAGCGCTTGGCTGTTTTTAGAAGCAGTAAAAACCCAAATGGAAGCACAAAAACAGTAACATTTGTACAATAAATTCCCTTTAGAACCACAACCAAACACTGCTGGGGGATTTAACTGACAGCAGAGCGGGAACTGTCAACGTGTCGAGCTTCATAATGTAATCTGTACACTAAATAGGAATCAGTCACAGAAAATGCCAGAGACGACGCTGCGAATGTTCCTCCGACCGCCGCGCGGCATTTGAGGTTAGTGGCCGCTTATTCGCTTAAAGCAGAATGTCACTTGCAGCCCTGAGGCTGAGGTGGCATTTTAAACCATGACCTTCTCCAATCTGCCGGTCAAGTGGCCAGAATCCGTCACTCTCTTTGAGTCGCCCGCCTGGCAGGAGGCGCCAGGCTGCGATGGAGGAAGGTCAGCGTGAAACAAGAGAAAGGCAAGAGAAAGGAAAACGACTAAATGCAAATGTCAAAACTTTTCTCAACATTCAACTATTTTATGTTTCAGTTAAAAATGAAAACTTCACCATGTAAACCAGTAAACATGGTATAAACTAGAGCTGCTAATGATTATTCTGGAAATTAATCCAATCAATTAATCAGATGATATTTACGCTCTTTTATTACATTATTACGTTAAATGTCTCTGATTTTAAGTTTGAACTGATTGGATCATTTTAACGTTAAACACTTTATTTGAAGAGTTGTGCATCAGACTGACATGACATGAATGTTTAGTACTGTTAAATCATGACTTTTAATTTTACTCTCAATGAAATTTTGCATAAAAAGTGTCATTATTTACCAAATGACAGTAATAAACATTCATGAAGACTCGTTCATGTTACTGACGGTGTCATGTCATCTCCTCAACTAAAGAGTTACCAAAACATTTAGGATAAACTGAAATGTTTTGAAGAAAACAAATCTTTATTACCGTTTGTCAACGTCAGATTACCAGTCAGCAATTTGTCAAAATCAGATTCGTAGTTTTTAAAGGCCGCAGTACGAAATTCGATGGAAACAAAGTAGTGATCTGTGATTGGTGGATTCACAGAGCGGGAGGTTTCCAAACAGACGAGAAAAAACAAATTCAATTGCTTCTGTTTCCCACGAAGCCTCTGCTGCTCTGCGAGCCTCGGATCAAATCCACAGATAAACACAACAACACTTATTAGATTCCTCTTTCATTTCATGACACTCGTAGAAACCCCTGGGGGTTTTCACTCTGATGTCTCCGGTTGTATGACAGCAGGGATTAGAGTCAGAGCAACCAGAACCGACCTGCTGCACCAGGGTTGGTGCCAACGGTGACAAACATTCACTTTAAATACATTTCCTTTACGGATCCAGACCTAACTGATCAACAACAGAAATGTCGACAATTCAATCAAACAATTCAGTTTCAAAAGTCAAAAATTATTAAGGTCTGGAAATTTCCCAAGTTTGAAAAGTTGACATTATTAACATTTGAAACTCAGATTTCTGATTTCTAAAATTTCTCATATCAATCTCAGAATTTCTGATTTATTTTGAGCAAATTTGTGACTTGCTTCTGAAATTTCAGATTGTATTTTCTAGAATATTTCAGAGATATTTTGGCAGAAATCCACTCCTCCGTTTTCCATCTACAATACCCCGTCGTAAGACGCAGAATATTTGTTGCTGTTCACATTTTTTCTTTGCTGTTTTAAAGAAACGTAGTTTTTTTAGTTGTAGAATAACTAGATGTTGTCTTCGCTTTTCCTTTAGTGTTGGCATATCATTCTGAAGGGTGGATGTTTTTACAACCCATGCATATTAAGATTTGTTCCTAATAATGAAACCAGACAAACAAGCTTATAGTGTCAAAAACACAACAGGAGACCATCGCAGACAGACTCCTGTGTTTTTATTTAAAGTGACTCCAAACGCCGTGGGTAAAGAAACAGAGTTCAGTCCAGTATTTGAGTATTCAAAGCTTGTTTCTGTGTATTCCCTGTTGGCTGCTTGTTAACAAAAACACAGCAGACAGAATCAGTTCAGACAATCTGAAACTGAAGCATTTTTCTTCCCAAGACAACTGATCCATTAGGACTTTCGTGAGCCGCCTGCCAGTGCGGATGTTGAGCGCTCTGCATTCAGCGGCCGCTCCGGGTCGGCAGGTAGCTCACCAGCACCATCAACATTTACGGTGATTAACGGCTGTAATTCCTCATTAGGGCTACGCAGGTTTAGACTGACAGCCTAATTGACAGTCTCTCTTGATACCAGCAGCCCTGTAAACGGCTGCTGGTATCAATTACCCGAGAGTTGTGGACGTGACCTCAAAGGGCTGCCAAGCAGGCGGGAAAACGTCAGAGTCGGCATTTTTACAGAGGAGAAAAGTTGATGTGAGAATAAGTCAGAAGTAGCTGCAGCTTTGATGGAAATTGTGTCAAAATAAAACTGCAAACTGTTTTCCTTAAGGCCATAATTAACAGCTAGACGTTAAAACAGTGCAGATCTTTTAGAAGAAACTGTCGAAATAAAACACGATTTAAAAAGTTGTTATAATTCACTTTCTTTTGTTTACTGTCACTTTTTACTTCCACAGTCAGGGATTGCTATTTTAAGAAGCATTTCAATAAAATAAGATAATAAAACGATAACTAGCTTCTATTAGCTACTTGAATCTGTTAGCTAGCTAACATATTTTAGCACCAAAGCTAGAAGTACAATTGGTTGGATGGATGGATAGAATTTAATAAATTACATAAAATTAAATTTATTTACTGAAGAAATAAATTAATGAAATATTAGACTTTCTATTTAAGGCTTTTAAACAAAAATCAAAATCAAAATCAAACTAATTTGTTTTAAAACCAAAATTCAGCATCATTCCCAGTTGTAATGCTGCAGATGTTGCCATAGAAATTAATATAACATATTTAAAAAGATTTGGGCTTTGACAGTTTTACAGAATGTTTAAATTAGCACCCGAAATTTAGTTGAATCTTTCAACTATTTGTTGTTTAGCTAAGCTAATATTAGCTGGTTAGCTAGTCTGGCCAGCTGCTCTGTTAGAGCTTTCAATCAGCTGTTTAACAGACGTAACTTACTGAGTTTTAAGTTTTAACACTTAAAACTGACGGGAGCGCTCTTTTATTCTCTACGTAACAGCCAAATTTATCTTTTTTATAAGCGAAGGAAATGTGCACAGCTACAGGTGAGGGAGGTGCGGTGCAAGGTTATTATATTCTCTATACGAAAAAATAAACTTTTAGTGGTTTTCAGTTCATGTCCACCTTAATAATGATAAGCAACCTCTCTGTTGAGTGGGTTTAGGATCTTCAACCTTAGTTATTTATTGGTTTTTTGGCCTTTGTAGGTCCAGATTGTTGTTTTCTGTTCCTTTTGTTTGCTCTATTTTAAGTCAAGTAGCATTTAAGCTAGGTATTTTAGCTTCCTAAGCTGCTTTTCTTTTTGATGTGCTCTTTGAATAGACATTTTTTCCACAAATAACCTGGTGTCAGAAACATTAGATATTATTATTTAAGGAAAACTGTCATGAATATATGTTTGTTTCCCTGACGTTATGCCATAGAAACAGATCTGCTTTAATAACAAACAGTGGTATGTCAGGATCCTTTAGTGACTCTGTGTTTTTGAGGATCTGTTAAAGTTCAACATGACAACGGTCTAATAATCAGTGGCTCTGAATGACAGATTGTCTCTATCGGGATGGTAAAAACCTACAGAAGTTACTTCACTAATGAGAGATTGCTCTTTTTAAATATTGATCATTTCCTAAATATCTGCAAACTGTGACTGCATGTGCAGAACGTAAAGTCTGAAGTAAACCTGGTGTGAGTGCAGCTTCACAGGTGGCAGAGGAGGAATTTTCTTTCCCTGCAGTTTTAACAGCTTTCACAGATGATCTTTTATAGCTGCTTCACTGTTTATGCTGTCAACGTAGATGTCATGTTTGAGGGAAGCAGCTGCTGGCACTTCCTCCACTGTGGGGATAATGGCTGGAAGTTGAGATGACAGTAGAAAAGTTTCAGTCTATATCTTTCCTCTCACTTCCTTCTTTTTCTTTTTTTTTATTTGGTGCCTTTGACATCTAAGTCAACTACTTTAAATTTGAGGTGAAATCAGATCTAAATTGTAATCATTTGTATTCCTGCAGAGCTTATTAAAGTTATGACTAGTGATGAGTAAAACCACTTCGTCTGTTCTGATTTTTCAGCTCCAGTTTGTTACGATTAAAGGTCACCTTTTATGTACAAAACACATTTATTACACAAAATCACTGTCAGATATTAAGACTTTAGCTGTTTAATGACCTTGTCGCTTTAAATCCCTGTAAGCAGCTGCTGGCCACGCCCCCATCTGAACATTTACACTCGAACAAGAAAATGGCTACAAAGTCATTTGCATTTATTTAAAGGTTCATCTTTGAAAAGCAGCAGTGGAGCCTCCTGCGCAAACAACAAGAAAGCAGCAAGTGGTCATCAACAAAACACTTCCAGCAGCCATTGTACAGAGCTTTTTACAGCGGTAAAAACAGCTGGCCGAACATGCTGGAACGCAGCTGGGGTTGCTAGGTAACGGGCTGGGCTTCACTGGGGTTGCTAGGTAACAGTGGAACATGACAATAAACTCCAAACATTTTTGAAACAGCTAATTTTCCACACATTAGAAAGTTTTAACCTATTACCAAAAATCAGCCCGGATGTTTTTTCAATCAATCAATCAATCAATCAATCAATCAATCAATCAATCAATCAATCAATCAATCAATCAATCAATCAATCAAATTTTATTTGTATAGCACATTTCAGCAGCAAGGCATTTCAAAGTGCTTTACATAATTAAGAAAAAAGAACATCATGTGACATTGAATAAACAGTAAAAGATAAAGATATTTTGAAAAAAAAAATTAAAAAAGATAAAAACATTAAAACCCGCACCCCTTTTCAACCAGGGGGGACGACATTCGCACCCCTGTCCTTATCTGGGACTCAAACTCGATCTGGGACTTTAGTCAAAAACGCCGTTTGACAAGGACTCCAACCTCTCCAGCCATTTAGTTGACACGCCGTCAACTGGGACTCTAAACCCCGTAGGACTTTAGTTAAATGTCGTTTAAGTGCTTGAATTGTTTTTAAAAGCAGTAGAAACACAAATGTAAATATAAAAACCTGCAAAACGTGAATTTTCCACAACAGGTCCTTCAATAATCAGAGGAAAGCTCTTGTAGTTGTCAAGGCAGTGAGAGAGAACTACACTGTCCATCTATATGTCCACAGTCAGTCAGTACATCCATCCAATCAGTCACCAAAAACAATGGGGTGAAAATAGAAACTGTTTAATAAGTAAAAAGCTGAAATAAATATTATTTTTTCCACATATTTTCATCCTATAGTGGATAAATGACTAAATCGGTGAAGTGTTTGTGAACTGAGGAGCTTTTTCTCAGCTAAATTAAGGTCACTGACATCATGGGACTCTGGTGCATTTAAATGTTATGTGACTCCGTCCAAATGCATAACTAATAAATGTCAAAACCTCTCTTGAAAGTCCAATTAGTGTTAGAGTGTTTCTGCAAATATCAGGTCGCTGCAATTAAAGGGTAAGTTGCCACAGGGTTTTTTTACTGCATGACAAAAAAATAAAATACAAGTTAAAAAAAAAGAAAAAAGATCTGTTTATGAACCATTCAGCTGTCCATAAACAGTCTGTGCAAATGTTCACTGATAGTTTAACTTTCCAAATATTCCACTAAACAAAACAAACATGCAGTAACCAAGCCTGCAGGCTTGGTTACTCCTCTTCTAAGTTAAGCTTTAATAATAGCTGTTATGAATATGTATGAAGTGATGCTTCCCATTCCTAAATAAGACACAGCAGTGTCTTATTTAGACAAATGCACAATTTGTCTCTCACTCAGAGAGAAAAAAGGCTTCAGTTAAACATAAAGTTGGAGAGCAGTTGCTGCAACGAGTCTTCTCTGGAAAACATTTCCTAATTTGAGATTCCACTTAGTAAGAAGTTACCATATTCTCTAACTACCTCAGAAACAGAGTTATAAAGTGAGCAGCAGCAGCAGGAGTGGTGTTGGCTCCACTGCAATAACTAATCTAAATAACTTACAGACCAAGTAAAAATGTTTGGGAAAACACAAGAGAGCAGAACCGTCTGCTCTGAGCAGACGGTTCTGTCTGCTGAAAAAGTCACTGAACATTTGGTCCAAACTCTGCATTAATCAGAGACACTGCAGGGCTTCTTTACAGCGTCAGCATCAAGTTTATTCAGGATCTTCTGAACCAGGAAACAAAAGGTTGTCAGGCCTCCTATGGACAGTTGGTCTGCTGAGAAAATCTAATATGGTTTCTGCTTGTTTTGGGAACCAAAGCATTTTTCATTTCCAGCTGCTGTGGTTCACTGAGTCAAACCCTTTGAGCAACCTGTTCCCCTCCTGGCCTTTGGGGGCGCTGCACCAAGAACCACTGAAGAAAACAATAAAAAAGAGACACTGAGCGCAGCTTCCTTCTTTACAAAATGGAAACAAAAATGGAGGCATCAGATTTTAAAGGTTGTAGGATTTATTTTTTTATCTTTGGCTAAAGACCACGAGTCATTTTTAATGCTATCACTATGCTAGCGTGTTTGTTTTGGTTGTATTTACCCAGAATGCCTTGCTCTGTAGTCCATTTCTTGCTTCTGGACGGTCTCTGGTCTGCTTTTTGTACAGTACTAATATATTTGCACTAGAAACTGGACCAAAAACGCTTGGTAAGATTTTGTTTTTCCTAAATCAAACCGAATCTAGCAGAATGACGGCCTCATGTGTCGGGTAAAATAACTAATAACAACCCACACCAGATAACCAAATTCAACAGTTTACTACTTCCACTCAGGTTTGTGCAAAATAACAACAGCCGCCAATCAGAGGAGCCTCAACACTTTTTCTCCATGTCAACACGTCTCTCTTCCTGTTCTGCAGACTCTGACACCGGCAAAGCCCTGGGTAGCCGGGTTTCTGCCAAGCATGCAACATGACTGTCACTTTCACAATGCAGCTTGACACGGCAGTCCCACCGCCGCGCTGCAATTTGTGTGATAAAAGCAGCCGGCTCAGACAGGAGAAGGGCCACACAAGCAGCAGAGTAAACGATGTTTATTCCGCTTTTATTTCCTGCTCATAACTTTGGAAAATGTGGCTTATAGCAGCTGATAAAGTGAGAAACTGTTTCCAGCTTCCTGTTCAAAAACGAAGGAGAATTTTTAGACCCAATGGACCACGGCTTCGGTCCGACTCCAGCTGGGCTGCTTAGGGATATTTCGAGTTTTAGTTTTATCTCATTGTGACTAATTCTGCGACTTTTAATTAGTTTTTACAGTGTGTTTGCAAGTGTCTATTAGTTATAGTAGTAGTTTTAGTTTCTTCGGTTAATTTTTAGGTGCAGAATCCAAAAAGGTCTAAGTATTGCATTGTGATTATGTTTTACATCAATTGGACAATTAATACTTAATAGAAGACATTATTTTCAAAAAATGGATTCAATTATTATTGAACAACGGACTCTGGCATTTTCTGCAAACGTTTGCTGTCACCATTTTGTGGACCAGCCAAAGTGCAGTAAATTGACAACAGCTGATGTAAACTGCATGTGGGGAAAAAAACTAAACAATTTCACATCATTTATGTCTAAAATAAGTTTCAGTTGGTTTCATACACACACAATACAGCTCCTGTTTTTCCCCATTAATTACCGAAATGAAAATGTTTTCTCGATTCCAGTTTTCATTATTTCGTTAGTTTTAGTTAACTATAATAAACTTGGTGCAGACATCACTCTGAACTATGGAAACCCCGGAAGAGCACTGTTGGGGAAAAAAAAAAAATCTAATCTTTAAAAACCAAAAATTTGAATAATCAGTAAAAATCAACTTGGTATCAATATTTCTACTGCTTGCTTTCTGCATAGAGGCGTTGCAACGTGACGCTGGACGCTAAAGAACCGACGACGACTAGTTGTCAACGTAAAGCGATAGATCTTAAATGTAAGCGTGATATATGAAAGAAAAAGGGACACAGTGATTTGGTACCTTGGTCAAAAAGTTTTCACATTTCAAAGCTTAGTGAAGTTTTAATAAAAAAAAACTGTGAGGGATAGGGAAGTAGGTCAGTTACGCTAGCTTGACTATGACAACCTTCACATGTAGATGTGCCGCAGAATTAGGTGTGTTTCAGTTCAGTAAACGTAAAAAACTGCGACCCACCCACCAACTCTCTGACAGATCATCAGAAGAGTTTAAATGAGCTGAATTAGCTAATCAACCACCGCTGTGTTCAGAAGAACGCTTACCAGTAATCACAAACTAAACATCACGTCTGAAAACATAAAACTGTAACGGACTGAATGTTCTGTTCTGTGTCGGAAGGTTTTGAGTAGTTTTTGGTGTTGAATCCTGATACACTGCTGGAGCTGTTGTCAGTCAGTTGCTATGGAAACTGGTCTGTTTGTAGCGTAGCCGACAGAGCATGAAAAACGAAGAATACAAGAGGTTCTTTAACGGTTTTTCTGAGTTATTTTTCCATCCCCTATGTTGCACTGCACTAAATTAATAATATCAACATCTCCAGGGTTCATTTTGCTAGCGGAGTCGTTCTACCGCGGCAGCGTATACGGATGGCAAGTAAAAGAATCGTCTTTTTGCCCTCCAGCGAAATTTCCAGATGTAAACAATACCATACAACGTGTCTACAGTCAGTGTCATTTTGGGGACAAACATGTTAACCATGAGGGATGAAACAATAAATAAATTTACGATCCATTGATAAATATGCGAACCTGAGCCATTTCCTGACAGAAGTTCTGACAACATGCAATTCAAGACTTTATCTCTGAAGCCATCAGTCACAGGAGAGTCACCTTCAGTTGGTCTCCCCTACACACACACACGCACACACACACACACACGCTGACATGTATTTGATAAGATCTGATTAGCTTAAAAGAGCCACCTCTTTGCCTGTAATTAATTCATCAGAGAGAGGAGAGGAGGTTTTCACTTTAAAGCCACATCTTCTGCCCCATTTAACCGGATAATAGCAGAGATTTTATGATGTTTTCATTAAAGGGCGATCTTGTCTTTCAAGGTGTTGGCAGCTTTTTCACGGAGACAGCCACTGAGCAAATGAAGGGCGGTGTCAACTTTATTTTGATGGAGCTGCTGGCTCAGAAAATTTAGTGTCGCCTCAGTTCATGAAACCAAAGTTGGAGCAAAAACTGAACACAACGCGTCTTCCATGTATGTAAGCACAAGTCACCAAAATACCAGAGGAAACATGTAAAATGTTGCTCAGCAATCATAGGAAAGAGTCTTTTGTTGTTATCTTCATGTAAGGCTGTAGACCAGGACCCAAATGCAGGTGGGTCCTGGTCTACTGCAGCAGGATAAATCCAAAATAAAACATAAAAGAGCCAAAAATAACCAGGATCCGACCAACTAATACTTAGAAACAGGACTGATAAGTACACATGGAACCAGAATATGAAACCATATGAAATACCAAAATAAAGCTGCACACAAAAATAAAATCCCAAAGACTACGACTGTAATACCAGGAGAAATCAAACCACCGATAGTTAAGAATAGTAAACAATGTTAAATCTAGATGCAAAACTCGTTGAAATGTCAACGTCTAAAACAAGAAGGACAACTTGTTAAAATTTGAATGTTTCTTGTTAATACGAGATGCAAAACTCATTAAAACGTGAATATTTTTTAAAACGAGAAGTTTTAACAAAAAACTTTCTTGTTACTGTGAGATACAGATGAGGAAGTTTTTCATTCATCCCATCTTGAGGATTTCTACAAAACAAAGAGCATGATCTCACGCAAGTAACATTAACAGACTTTAACTACAAAAAAAATCCTGAAATATCCTTTTAGATATTTAGAGCATCTTCAGTCAGAGGTTTCTTCAGAATTAGAGCAGTACAGACTGCTACAGAGGATCTTTCCTCACAATCTTCAAAAACTCTTTGAAGAATCTAAATTAATGAGTTACAACATTTAATTTTCCTTTGGGATTAATAAAGTATTTCTGAATTGAAGCTATGGATTTTAAAGTGACTGCACTTTGTATCATTTTTAACACTTGACAGAAACAGTAAGCAGATAGTTGGTGTGAAATGATCTGATCCTCTGCAGCTTGGTTTGGCTCCTCTGCGCCTCATGAAGTTAGCAGAACAGACAGCATCTTTCCACTTGACTGGAATGTGGCCAGTTGGAGAAGGCCAAGTCATCCATGGTGAGAAAAAGTCATAAGCTGACTTCAGAGCTGCCAAGTAGGTCTGTGGCTCCGGCTCCCAGCGTCTCTGCGACCGTTTCTGCTTCCTGACAGCGCCGGGAGGGCCGTCCGTGGAAATGCGAGCGAATGGAGCAGAACCTCTTGAGGAAACAGATGCTCAGAGTCGAGGCTAAGCTAAGTTGTTACAAAAAAGCCTAAGTGGAATTAACAGCTATTTTTTATTTTTTACACAAGCTGCTGCCGCTAAGGCCCGACTCCTTCCGCTATTTTATTACATTTAGAAAAAAACATGCATTCAGTGCTCAACTTCACTGAGCCAACACATCACCAAACTGTCATCCCTTTAAAATAGATCACCATTTAATGTATTAAAAAAAATAAATATTTTGCAAATTTAAAATTAAATTAAAACATAAAAAGTTTCATAATTACATTTCATTTTTTAAAATGTTATAAACAAACAGACGCTTACTTCAACCCTTGGCTCCTGAGGCGATCCGACCTGCTAGCGCTAGCAAACTGGTTTCCACGGCAACCGTTGGTGGGGTGCAGGTGGCAACCGTGACCATCACGGAAGGCGAATAAAGTTGAGGATTATTACAAAATATGGCCAAAAAAAGAAAACCTCAGATTTTCACGGTGAATGGGAAGATTTTTTTCTCTTTCTTTACCATCGCTAAAGACTCCAACGTGCTTTTCATTTGCGAGGCAACGGCAGCGTGGAAAGACGTGTCACACAAGCTACTATGCTAATGTTAACCATATGTTAACAACCAGGCAGCCAGTACTAACGGAATGACCCGGAAGTTAAAGGCAAGTTTGGGCAAACAGCAGTCTTTGTTTTACGATTTCAGTCAAAGCTAAAGTAAAACGCTGAAAATTGATTTATTTACAGTACATTATTTATGTGCAATAGGGTTTGTGTGGATGCCTAAAATCCTTGAAAATGACTGAATTGCCAAGAGTCGTTATCAAGGTTTGGGAAGTGCTTGATTTCCTTTAAGTGCTTGATATTCAATCTGAGCAGTTTTGTAATAAAGTGTAATCTAACTTTTGATTAAAAGCCTACATTTGAAAAAGCGTTATTGGCTGTTGAAACCAGATATTTAAAATGAATAAAAAGAAATACACTTTTTTCTCACCGTCTGTAAATCAAACCAAATTCTTCTTGTTTTTGGTTTTTAGATTTACCAAAATTATTTGAATTTGGTAACTGCCAGAAAAATTTGGTGGATTTTTTTTTTTTTTAGAATATTTTTATAACTTTTTCAGACCTGCCAAATATATATGGTGTGTTTGAGATATTTCAAAACATAAAATTGTTATATTTTGTTCACCTTGTACCTACTTTGAAATGTAAAAAACTATAATAAAAATATTAACAGTAATAAAGTCTATAAAATAGTGAATTTAAACTGTCTTTTTTATTTAATTATTTTATGATCAAAATATGGTGTTTGTAAAATGTGAAAACTCACCTTAAAAGTGCTTCAATTTTGCTGTTGGATAATTGTACAAATGCTGTATGGAGGGATTTTTCTGCCATAATCCAACAGCAGCACACATTTTCAGTCTGTGTGAGCAGAGAGTCCGAGCCGAAGTCTGAGTGTGAAGTTTTGAGTGCAAACATTACAAGTTTTGAGAAGAAAGACATGAAGTCCTGCTTTCAGACTGAAAATGTGCGCTCTTGCATTATGGCAGAAAAATCCCTCCATAACACTGTTGTAAACAACGCAGAGCAACGTAGAACACCATCTGTTAAAAATCGCTACAGTGGAAATGTTGAGATTGGTATAAAATGCTGCATATCGACATTTATCTGTTTCCTACTCCTTAAATCAATAAATTATTATTTATTGTGATGACCCTGGTAGTTCTGTGCATTAATCGGTACCCAGGAAGCAGCTCTGTGTTGACTCCTGATCCGTCCACCTCCATCAGCCACGTGTCTCCCAACGTGTCTCCAGAGTTACTGTCAGACTGTTTGTCCCAGCCGTCCACCTGAATGTCACCTGGAAATCGATTGACGAACACGCTGGGCTGTCTCATGGCGCTGACAGGAATATAGTCTAATGCTGGGCTGTATATCCCAAAGACCTGTCACCATGTTGTCTGTCCAGCCCGTCTGGAAAAAATGGCTGACTTTGCTGCAGAGTGAGATGGATAGGTTGAAAAACTGCTTTATCTCCAGTGCAGTTCTAAGATATTTTGTAAAGTTATTCATATGATTTTATACCAGAGCTGACAGTAAAAAGGTTTAGAAATCATTCTGTCAGGAAATTGCAATCTATGCATCAGGAATCAGCTAGTAAACCTTTTCTGGGATCAACTGAGTTTCAGGTAATGCTAATATTTGTAATCTGTACATCAAGACATTTTTAGGCAATTCTTCCTTTTTGTGAACTTTTGAAGAATTTTATTGTAGTTTTATAAGTAGTTTGACAGCATTTCTGTGCGTCAGTTATGTACCAAATAACTGATTCTTTCTCCCCTATTTTAAGGGTGAAACACTTTATCAGGCAGTTATGTGTGTATTTATACAGTTGTATGCAATGATTTACAGCCTGAAATGACATTTGAAATTAAAAGATGGATTCATTCAGGGACCCGTAAAAGGAAGATATACTAAACGCAGCGAGGAAATAAATTATGCATCTATGCAAAGCACTAAACATCTTAAAGAATAAACTGCAATAAAAGACAGGGCTTAGACTCAGAGACTCTTACTGGAATCCTCAGCCTCAGATGTATTAAAAGAGAAAAAAATCTGTTTTGTATTTGACACATCTCCAATAGCACGCTGAGAAATGCCAAGTGCCAGAGGCAGTGGAAACTTTACCGACAAACTTTCTCCAAGTAGCAATCTCTGTCTGTTTTGACCCATTGTGTCCTCAGGGACTCGACTCCGTCTCCTGCTGTTCCTGCTCGGCCTTTCAGCTCGCAAGAATAAGCAGGCCACTGCGCTGCTGCTGCCACTTAGATCAATGCCGCCTTTGCAAGATGCTCCGCCGCAGAGATCACCAAAGACCGCTGGTGTTGTGACACAGTCCGCACTCTGCAGGAAAGTGGGCCGTTTTCTGCAGACCCATCACATGTAGAGCTCAATTGGTGCTTTTCTGTCCACTTTGCCGTTCTGACTGCAAAGCCTGAGTTATTTAAATCCCGGCACTTGTTCTGTTGACCCTGATTTTGACGTTATTTGGGCTCCCATTGACCGTAAAACTGCACCAATTGGAATTATGAAAATAAATTACCTTAATGGACATATTCCAGTTTTAAAAAATATTTTAGTGATGGAATGAGGTGGTTTTTCAACCGTATAAAAATTGGTGTATTTCACAAACCACAGCAGTTTATATGTAGCAGAAACACTCAGTAGGAACTGACCTCCTCATATGATGTGCAGCTGGCTCTCATGGCACAGTTCAGTTGAGTTTGTTGGAAATGTGTAAAATCACCCACTACAGTTTCCTCATAACGCTGCATACATACACAGCCGCTCCCAAATACAAGAGCCTGACAGCAACAGCTCAATAAGACGCGACGTCTCCTCTGACTGGCTGAATAATTAATCATGCAACTTTACATCCGTCTCTGCTCTGACTTTTGACGACTTATTTACTGGACAAACAGCATTTGAGAAATAGTTTTTTGTTTTTGACAACAAAATGTGCATGATGATAAAACTCCCATTCCAAAGATGGCGCCAAACTCAACAAACAAAATAAACAGTTTTGCTAATGCTAAAGCGCTAATGTCAACCATGGAGGAAACTGAACTTCTGTGCAGCTAAACAGACTTTGCCCCCTTCAAAATAAGAGCATGAATATAAATGTCAAGCTATGTGAATAATTCTTAAGTCGAAAAGTCAAAACTTTAACACAGATGTCGAACTTTATTCAACTGAAAGTTTACAAAACAGCCAAGTAAATAAGCATGTTAAAATTTATCAAGAAGAATTTTATTTAGGGGAAGCTACCGGTGCTAAATGTCGTCAAACTTAGCTAAATAACGCTAAACAAAAGATTAGCTCGGGTATAATTGGATTAGCAGAAGTGTGTCCACCACTGGAGAATTCCCAAATCATCAGAAATGAACTTTTCCAGACAAATCAGCGTTAACATTTTGGATATGAGGAATTCAGTAGGAAAAAGAGAAAAAATATTTCTGTTAAAACTCCAATTTTTTTTGTACTGCTAATATTTATTTGGATGTAGCAAATGTTTATAAAAGTTAGTGCAAATTAAAGCTGTTGTTCACTCAAATCATGTCTATTCCTTTTACATTTACAATAGTTCTCATGTGACGTCACATCCAGGGACTTTGTCACCGACAGCCATCTTGGTAGGAATCACTGTGATGACAGTTAATATGGAGTTGCCATGACAACAATCACATGCGTCAATGCCAACAGAGCTGATTCTGGTGACATGTATTTCTCTTTTACATGAACATACTTTGTTTCTGTTGCTCTGGAGGCCATGGTTCATCCATGCCTACCAAGATGGCGGGTTCAGACTTGTGGGAACTGAGTGTTTCTAAAAAAACACAAGAAAGAAGTTGCAATAAACTAACTTACAGTGATTTTCTTTGCGCTGTAAGATATTTCTGAGCAGATCTTTGTTCAGAGTTTACCTGAAGTGATTTAGCTTGAAACTCGCTGCAGTATTTAATTTTCTCTCCAGCAGTTTGTTTCACTCAGATCTGTGAATCTTCTGCCCACCAGGTAATTTACCAAAGGTCAAATAGTTTTCAGACTGGAACTCTCTTAAACAATTATCTCCTCGGATTGGAGCACTCGTCCGCCTTGACATGTCGGTTTTGAGACGCAAGTGGCCGTGAAGGACATCAATTTTCCAAAATGACTTCTGGAAGGTGAGATATGCCAGATTATGTGGAGAACGATTGATTTTCTGGACAGCCGCCCAGGTGCAAATCTTTCCAGGAGACTAAGACAGTCGTGAGGTGACAGAGTGAAGTAAAAATACACGTGAACGGGGAAGTTTTAAGGTGAAGCCACACTTGCATCTCTGACTTTACACAAAGAAACTCCTTCTGTGGATCATTGATTAAGGAAAAGGTTGGCGATACAAAAATAGACGGAGGAAATATGAGAGAATATACAAACAACAAGCAATAAGTTGGGACAGATACCACACAGAAGGAAGAAAAGAGACAATAGAAAGTGTGAAAGTAGCAGAGAGGTTCTGCTGGAGCAGCTCGTTACTGCTGAGCCAACTCTTGCTCTCCTGTCATCTCCGAGAGCTAATTGGCACCTCCAGTGTGAAAACTCAAGCCTGTGTACTCATTGTCACAGTCATCCTGCAGAAAAACACACACACACATGCCTTCACACACACGTAGGAAACTTTAAATGGGGAGAAAAACAGTCTTAACACTTTATAGGAACCCTTAACAAAACAAACTTTAGCTGTGATGCCGTAAAGACGGCTGCTGACACGGCGCTGCTGCAGGATAATGCAGAGCGGCTTTAATTGTCTCAGCATTAAATGGCCACAAATGCTGAACTACAGGAGGAACAACTTTTTACATTTTGTTTACGCTGTTTTTCATCGCTCTGATTCATAAAATCAGGTTCCTTTGATCACTCAATAAACTAGAAGATCTGACCAAAACTGTAGATATTGATACCAAGAAGGTTTCTCTCGAGTCATCCCAAATAAATTTACTTTAACTAAATTAATAAGCGGGATACGCACTCTCCTGGGGTTTTTTATTCCAGTTGAAAGACATTTTCTCCATTTATTCCCACTAATAAATAGAAATAAATCATATATTCATATCTTAGGACAGGTATTAAGAGCCAGAGGTGAGCAGATTGATCCAAATTATTGATACCAATACTATCAATCTGAAACCCACAGGTTGATGTTTTAGTTTCATATTCACTCTTAAAATGTATTTTTGTTTTTACTGAACTTTACTGCCAAAGGATTTTGCTTTGATTTTTGATTTGCTCTCAAATTATATATTTTTTTACTTTAGAAAACAACACAAACATTTGTTTTTGTTTATCATGCAGGTTTTTAAGGTTTTTAACAGACAACAATAAACTTTATCTTACAACAGTGTTAGTGCCACACTGAAAAAATAAAACAATAAAATTATAAAAAGAAAGTCATAAAATTACGAGAATAAATTTAAAATAATATGAGAACAGTTGCTTTACAAAAATTACAATTTTGTTCTTGTAATTAAATTTTTTTGTATTTTCTTATTGTTGCCCTAAAACTCATTAAATAAATTCTTTCCTCAGTTTAACAGGAATAAGAAGCCAAATTCATGTAAATGTTGAAAGACAGCAGCAGAAAAACAGACTGAATTCTTCACTGGTTGCAAATATTCCCTGCCGACGGCTCAGCTTTGGATGTTCAGAATAATCTTCAAATAGCTGCTTCCCCACTAAGGCCGTTTCTGGGGATGAAATGTCCCGATGAGGATCTGCTGCAGCCCTTCGGTCAGCGAAACGAGGAGAGGAACCGTCCAGAAGAAAATGGATCCCAGCATTTCAGGAACCGAGAGTTTTGTTCTTTATAACAGCTGCACTTACTGGTAGCGTCACCACGGATTTACCTGAAGCAAAGTCTGACTGAAAAATGAGCGCCAACACACACACACACACACACGTACGCACGCACACACACACGCACACACGTACGCACACACACACACACACACACACCCCCCCACACACACACACACACACACACACACACACACACACACACACACACACACAGAGCTGAGTTGAACATCTATCTTATAAAATGTGGCTGTCAGTGCTGAAGTCGCAGCGCTGCCTCTGTCATGTTCCCTTACTGTCACCACTGGGCCTCCGATGCTCGCTCTGCTCTGCTGCTACAGCAATTTATACATTTGTGAAAACAACTTGTTAGTGCGATCTGTGTCTGCGGGAAAAACTTTAGAAAACACCAAGTATTCATGCTGTTTTTAAGCATTTGTTCATTTATTTTCATAACACCATTCACCAACAATTTCCCAACCATGAGTCACGTAAATCTAATTTATATCCTGGGATAAATCTACTTACTTTAACTTTTCAGCGATCCTTTCTATTCAGCAAGCATGTGGTGACAGTGGACAGGAAGAACTCCCTTTTAACAGGAAGAGAGCTCCACCAGAACCAGAAAATATCATGGAAAATCTATTTTTTTAGCTTCACATCATGTTATAATGTTTTACCCCCATCTAAAATAAACCTGGAGTGTTGCCTTGAATATTTCATGCATGTTTGAGAAATCCTTTAATCTCCATGACAACCATTCAGCTGCCAAGCTGCACCATATTGAGATGACTTCCTGGAGGCAGGGCTTTCAGGAAGCCATTTTTTTAAAGGCACGAAGGCCCAATTTCAAGGCGTTACATCGGGAAGTAAAATTTCTTTTAAGTTATATTTGGTATCTGTAGCATTTTTGTAACAACTGAAGGCAACATTTACTTGATTGTGCTATAAAATGGCTCTATAAGCCAGGAAAGAACACAATACCTCCACTGTACAGGAAGGTAAAGCAGACACCAACAAAACAAAACAAACTGCTCAGAACCTCAGTGGCATTTTGACCACAATGTGTCACATATTATAAAACTCCTACATGAAAAAGCTTTCCGGGGATTTTTTCATAGCCAAGGTTTTGCAAAAACATTTTATCCCAGAGTGATGCACAAACACGAGTCCATGCATTTGTTACTGGACTTTTGTGACTCTTACTCATCAAGAAGTTAAAAAAGTCAGTTAAAAACTGTAAATGTCCCACAAGAGCTGCAGTTCTAATGAGACTTAAGGAGAGATCATATGAAGCTGTTAAAAGGCGTTCACATCAGCACCTTAACGGCTTGAATCCAACTCCAGTCCGTTTGCCGAGAAAGTCCGGTTCACTGGCAGAGCTGTGAATGCTAACAGGACCAAAACAATCAAACTCTGGTTCTGCAAACATCGGTCTCGGTTCGGTTAAAGTGAACTCTGGTTCTGTTCGAAAGCATGAGTGGACATCAAGAGGACCGGAGACCGCTCCAAAAGCAGGAAGTGGACTGCAGTGCAGGGCATTCTGGGTAAATACAAGCAAAACAAACATGCTAGCCTAGCGCTAGCAGGAGAAATGGCGCGCTGTCTTTTACTAAAAAGAAAAGAGAAATCCTCCAACCGCTAAAATCTGAGGGCACTCCATTTTTGTTTAAGATTCATGAAGAAGGACGTTGCACTCATGAGAGGTTTTCATGTTGTTTCCTTCAATACTTCTTGGTGCAGTGCCCCCACAGGTGAGGAGGGGAACAGGTTGCTCAAAGGGTTTGGCTGGTTTGACTCAGAGCAGCTTAAACTGAAACAAATGCTTCAGTTTCAGTTTTCTAACAGTCTACTGGACTGCCAGGTGTAAAACACCCTGAATCTTTTAAAGTGTTTTTTAGCCAGGATCGAGATGTAATAATTATAAAAGAATGCCTGTAGGCATATCAATACCATCTATTTTTTATATCTATCCGCCCACCACTGAACATTATTACCCGTCTTAAAAGCCGAACATATGATTTTGTTTTTCTCCTTTTATTGGCAATAAGCGAAGAAAATGGTTATATGGATATTTTTCAACTGGAATAAATTTACAAGGAGAATGTGTTTATTTAACTGAAATACAAAAAAAAATAATTTGAAAATGCATGAAATGCGTTTGAGAACAGCGTGTGTTGTTACTGAGCTTAAATGGAGCTGCACTCCTCCCTGTAAATCTGGGATCCTGACGTGAAACAACCACAGAAAAAAAATGAAAGTATCTCTATGTTTGTATTTTTGAGGATTTTCTATTGAGGAGCTTTTCAGACACCTGTTTATTTGCTGTCAATCATGAAGAAGAGAAAATAGTTATAATACGTCTCCTTTAAAACACACATACCTTGAACCTTTTATGTTTTGTTTCCGTCGGGTGTTTTTGCTTTCAATTGTTTTCTAGAAGGAGTGAAGGTATTGGAATATTAGTCTCTGGGGTAATAATGAGGAAATGAAAATAGCTAAATAAACACCACAGATAGTCTGGTTTCTTCCTTTTTCTAACCTTCTGTTCAGTTTTATTCCAGACAAACTAATCCTGTCAGTCATTTTGTGATCAGGTGAGCAATTAATCAAATTTCCTTTGAGGTGAGTATTTAAGAATAGTAACATTTTCATTCAAATTCTCCCTATTTTGTGAGTTTAAAGTGTCTTTTAGCAGAAAAAATTGATTTCTAACTCGTCTATATTGGATTTTTCTCTTTAATTTTTTATTTTTTTGCCCGTTTCTCACAGACTCCCTTCTCCAACTGGATTTTCAACCTTTTCATGCCGAGGACTTTCAGGTTGGACTCTTGCCTTTTCACATCGGCTGGAGTGAGACTTCCATTACCAACCGCGGCGCCACCTGCTGCTCCCACAATCTCTGTAATCCAAAGATGCCAGATGCTGACGCCTCAATCACATTCACTGGCTGCCTCAGAAAATTTACCCACCATCCAACCACAGCTCTGCTCAAAGACCCGCATTACCCCGAAGTGGGGAGGTGGACTGTTTGCTCACAGCGACGGTGAGTCACCTGTAGCTGACATGGATGATAAAAAATACATCGTGGTTCAGGATGGATGGATGTAATGCATGTACTGGAGGTTTCCAGGCAGTAACTAGTTAAAGGTGAACTATTATGATTCCTTTAACGGGTTTGGATCTATGGGCGATACAAAACATGTTCGTTACATTTTAGTACATAAAATCATTCTTGGATAATGAGGTTTTAGCTGCTTTAGGGGGTCTGCTGCTGGCCACGCGCCCAACTCAACATTTACACTCGCCTGTGAAAATGACTGCAAGCAGATGCAGAAATAAACAACCGTGCATCTATGAAAGCAGAAGTTGAGCCTCCTGCGCAACCAACAAGAATGCAGCAGGTGGTTCCTGGATGATAAAGACAACAACAAAACACTTGTCTTTTCCAGCAGCCATTGTACAGCGCATACAGCGGTAAAACCAACTGACCTCAGGTTCTGGAGATCAGCTTGGGTTGCTAGGCAACGGGGCAGAACTCTGATGGGGTTGCTAGGTAACGGCAGTCCAAATGTGACGTAACAACCGGGAAGTTTTTGAAACGGCTCATTTTCCAGACACCAAATGACGACTTGGTAGGTTATTTTTAAAAACACTTTTTAGAGGCAGTTGAGATCCAAATGGAAGCATAAAAACTTCCATAATGTGAATGTTGCGTAATAGGTCCCATTTAATACATCATGATGGGAGAATGCATAATCTATAACAAGTATCTATATATTATACGGTAATAAAGCTTTAAATAAAGGTTCTGTGTTGTCCCTCCTGAATTATCTATATTTTTAGAGAATATTTTGTACATTCATTCATTATGTATCATCTCAATTTAATTTATAATGTTTCAAACATCATCCAGTCATAATCAACAGATTTGAATATTATTGAAAAGTGTTTATTTCAGAAGTTGAATTCTTTACAGTGGAGCTGCGCCTATTCACACTTCAGTATTTATTCATTTTTCTGCAAATCTAAAATATTTTAAACAAAGTGCAGCATAGAAGCTAAAAAAACCCACTAGCTTAAATGCTATTTGACACAACATTGGTAAAGCAGCCAGTTCAGGACCGCTAATTATTTTCCTTGCTGCCGATTGGCTGAACCGTTAAGAGTGAACAATTAACATAGAAGTGCTAAGACAGTTTCCACGTTTTAATGCATATTAAGGAATATCTGATGTTTGAACTACTAAAATATGCAGTTATAATTTTTTAAGAGTAGGTCTCAAGTATTTGAGTATAAATTTCCCACAAACTGAACAGTGAACAGGTGGAAACATGTATTAATTAAACCAACTACTTTCTGTAGTTCTTATCCAGATCCTGCATTAAAAGCTGTTTAGTTGCTTAATAACTACTGCAGTAAAAACACATGATTGCTTTAAGCTCCACTAATATTTAATATGTTCTCCTAAAGGTGTGAAATCAGCTTCGCTGCATTATCTTTATAATGATCTGAATGTTTCACGGCTCTGAACTCCGGTCAGACACTGAGAAATGAATCATCACTGATATTACATGTTCCTTTAGGAAATGTGTTCTCAGGATCTTAATTATTCAACACCTCTAATGTAAATGGCTGATAAATTATACCATGACTAATTTATTATTATTGTACTATTAGAGTGAAATTAAATGTGTGTATAATTTCCAAAGCAGGTTCTATTTTAAGTCTGAACTCTAAAAAGAGAGAAATTTCACCATAAAACATGTTGAGAGGAAATGAAACGTCTCATTTTTTTCAGCCCACATGGCCATAAAAGCAGGCAGAAAAAGGATCAATGATTCTAAATTTGACACATTGCACTTTCAAAGCACCCTTGTTTACTTTGAAGCCAACTCTTTTCGTTTAACCCTCCTGTCAGTCACGTTTTCACTCCTGGACCGGCACAAAACGAAAAGAAAACCGACTCTCCCACAGGAATGAGGCCTGTAATAGCATATTGATCAAAAATGAATCCAGTGCACAAATGAGAACATGGCAAAGCACAAATATTACAAACTACCTGGGCCTGGCTAAACGAAGGCTGGGTCGATGCAGGATTAATTGTGTTCGTCTCAGATCACAGCTGAATAACAGCGGCCCCTGTGTTTGTGTGACACTAAAGTGTTACAGCAGAACGAATCTGCTGGAGAATATGATTTATTTCACTTAGGGAGAAAAACATTCTGTCTTTGGAAACTTTAAATGTTGAAAAAGTTTCGCTTGGACCTAAAGACGATCTAGAGCAGTGGTTCCCAAACTTTTCCTTCTGCGACCCCCCAGTGGTTTCCAAACATTTTCTGCAAACAGCTTCAGTTATACAGCTGGAAACTAGACAGCAGAGGGGAAATCTGATGAACTCTGACCTGAACAAACACATAGAGACGGTTACAAAGTCGGCCTTCTGTCGCCTGAAGAAAATTTTTCCATGTCTTTATCTTTAGTTGCATTAATTACTGCAACAGTGCCAATAACTCCAGAACTAAATACAGAGAAGCAGCATTCAGCTTCTATGCGCCACAGATCTGGGGCAAACTTCCAGAAAACTGCAAAACAGCCGAAACACTGAGTTACCCACCTGGTTAGAGTTGCTTTTGAACCATAACAAATGGAACGTTAATCAATACATTTAATGATTTTGATGATGGGACTTGACAAAATGTAATGTTTGTTACATTTTGTCTCAATTGGTGACTGTATGATGTTTTCATGACTTTATTTTTGAGTTTTTATCACGTAAAACACTTTGAACTGCTGCTGAAATGTGTCATAAAATAAACTTGATTACTTGATTGATTGCTAATCGATGGCAGCTCTAAACAGGTGGGTCCCAGAAAACCTCAAAACAGTCGAAACACTGAGTAACGCACTTTATTAGATCTGCTTTTGAACGATAATTAACAACAAGAAACAATAAGATTAACCGACGTATTTGATGTGTTTTGATGATTACATTGAAATAATTAAATGTTTGTTTCTGGTTTTCACAACTCACACCACAATTGTATGTTTCTAAAAGAATTTGTTTTTAAAAAAAATACTAATACAAGTACACTTTTCCATCATAAACAGTAAATCCAGATGGTGCTGCAAACTGCTGAACATGATTATAATAATAAAGCTTTAAAAATAAACATTTATAATGTAACGTACGAGTGGGTGTTTGGACTTAAAATATTACAGTATTTTGTGGTAAAATTGTGACGTTTCGGTTCACACAGTATTTGTTTTGTGCTGGTGTTCCTTCATCTTTATCTGAGTCAAGGAGAAACTGTGACTTATGTGGCAAAATAAAAAAATTATTGCAATGCACCTTTTCTCCTGATATAGTTTTTAAAGTTACTATTTATACTTTTATTTATAACATTTTTTTTAATGCCACTGTGCCACAGCAATAATAGACCCACAAAAACAAATACCGCTCTTGGAAAACATCCCATTTGTAAAAACTGCATACAGAAACTGTATTTACTCATATTTTCTAATTTACTGATATCTACTGACAGTGGGTAAAATAATTAAACCAACTACGATAATCAATCCGATAAGCAATGTTTTACTTTTCAACACTGTCTGTTTCCTTTTACAGTCGCTGGTTTTGAGGATAAAATGGCTTTTAAAAGGAAAACGTGTTTAAACATCTCTGTTTTTCCAGGACTTTGTCCAAATTCTGTAAAACTGAAGATACATTACAACCTTTTTGTAAAGCTTTATTTTAGAGCGTTTTAATCTGTTTGAGTCTCGGGGGAAATTAAGCTCTCATCCCTCTCCGTCCTTCATCGTCAGACTGATGTTTCTGTTCAGAGTGACTGGATTTTCTCACTCTTCTCCCTTTGGTCTGAGCTCCATGAAACAACGGTCTGGGACTGTAGTCTGTTTTTGATCGATCGCTTTTTTAAAATGATCCAACGCTGAATGTTACAGACCTGCTAGATTGATCATCTGCTAGAGCGGAAACATCTAGAGGCACAGAATAACAATAATCATGGCTGGGACTTTGTCTCAAACCACATTACAGAGACGGGATGTTCAATCACAGCCATGTAAACGCAGAGCAACAGACATTCAGGGTATTTTCACACCTCATAGTCCAGGAGACTCAGTTTTATTGGGCACCAAAATTGCAACATTTGCTAGATTTTCTCTCTGCTCTGAGTCAAACCAACCTGTTCCCCTCCTGGCCTGTGGGGGCGCTGCTCCAGGAACCACTGAAGGAAACAACACAAAAACCTCTGAAGACACTGAGCGCTACTTCCTTCTTCACAAAATGGAAACAAAAATGGAGGCACCAGAATTTAGTGGTTGTAGGATTTCTCTTTTGTCTTTGGCTAAAGACCAGGAGCCATTTCTGCTGCTAACGCTAGCTAGCAAGTTTGTTTTGGTTGTATTTACCCAGAATGCCCAGTGCTTTAGACCACTTCCTATGTTTGGAGCGGACTCCGGTCTGCTTGCCGTTCGCATATGGCTGGACAATAAATCACTAACAATTTGCATCATGACAGATAGATGATCAATATCAATAGATGTAAACCTCCCACAGCAAGTTAAGCTAGGTTGGTAGCTTCATCTAACTCACCCACTCTTTGGTTACCTAGCAACAACCTGTTGAGTAACTTGCACAGCAGCAGTTTCAGGTTTCGCCTCATAAATGCTTATACATAAAAAACAGCGGTGTGGAATGAAAACTGGATAAAACAGGGAAGGCCACTAATAGTTTAGCTTTATTTCAGGTATTTGAAACCAAAAACTAATCAATAATTATCCATTCTGACTGATATGAAACGCTTAATTTCAGCCATACTGTCCATCATTACGTTCTCATTTAGTGACTGCATGGTGGTTTTTATGACTTGGTTTTAAACGACTTAAAGCATTTTGAAGTGCCTTGTTGCTGAAATGTGCTGAACATCATGAATCAGAACCCAACCAGGGTTCATTTCAGCTGAGCCCAGCTCTAGAAGACCAGAGTTTGTTTTTCTGGTCCGATTACGCGTTCACATCTCCCCAAAAGAACCAAACTTTCTAGCCAAACCAACTGCAGTCTGACTAAACCGGACTGGTGTGTGAATGATGCGTCCTCAGAGTTGCTAATTATCATGCATTTATTTCAGAAGTGGAATAAAACCTGAAGCTAATTCACATTTGCATGAACAGAACATGCAGACTTCATACATGGCTTGAACCATTTGCCCTTTTAGCTTCCAGCAGCCACTAAGCAAACAGAAGGTAGGAGTGAAGTAAACAGAAACAACATGACAACAAAAAGACCAAACCAGACCTGGAGACACAAACAGAATGTGTCAGCCATACAAATACCCCCGGAGGCAAACATCTCCCCCCAAAACACGACATGCTTACACTGGCATGGCAATTATTTAGCTGTGAGGCCAAGCAGTGATTGAGGTGAATGTAAAGACGGTGCAGTGTGTTTGTTTTCGCTACCCAGAGGCCCGTGTGCAGTCATGAGTGGCACAGATGGTTGTTTTAGCAGCAGGTGAGGGAACTTCAAACAAAGCGGGGTGAGAGCAGCTTTGGGTGTAGATGTTTAAAACATCAGCTCCTGCCAGGAGGCAACAAGGTCATTTCACATGCATTCATTATTGATTCTCTTTTAAGGAGAGTCGGATCCAGAAGCGCTCTGGTCCGCGCAGCGTCTCCAAGACGACGCCACTTAAACGCTTTTAATAATGTTTAACCAGAAAGACGCTCTGCTACTCCCAGACGAACCTCTGCATGTTTGGTTCTGGTTTAGAGCAGAACCAGAACCACAACCACAACCAGAACCAGAAAGGTCTGGAAGGCTGAAAAAATTTATTTTTACTTGTCAAATAAATAAACACACTTTAACAAATTAAGCAAAGCATATTTCTAGACAAGCGACATGTAAATTATAGATTTAAAACCAAAAGTCTTGTAGGTTTGTCAGATTTAAAAAAAAGATCCTAAAATTTCTAGATTTTGTTTTCTTGCCTTTTTAACAACAAAAACATGATTTTGTTTATTTTGACAAGTTTTTGTAAAATCTGCATTTTAAACTAAAGCCACTGTTTATGGTTCATATCATTAAAAATCTAATTGTTTTTTGATGCATATTTTCAATTGTAAGATTTTAATTGTTTGCATCTTTTGAAAGGGGAAATTTCCTCCTGATGTTTTTTGGTTTAGATGTTTGTTGAACCATCAAACCTGTTGCAGGAATTCAGAACAGAGTCATTTCTTCTGCTGACATGAATTATGATACGATTGGTGAAGCACAACACAGACAGGAAGAAAATCTCAAAATGACTTTTTGAACATCTGAGAAGAAACATTATTAAAACATTAGTCACCTTAAATGGCATTCAGGACTTTCTTCCTGACTTGAAAGGAGACTTTGGGAAAAGGAAGCAGAGCCGCCAGATAAATTGGGGTAAAGGTGAGCGCCTTGGGGTCACAGAGGGCAAAAAGAGAGAAATGAGCAGCAGCAGAATGACGATCAGTCTGTGGGAAGGAAAACTGTCCTGCACCACATTATTACTGACAAACCGACTGCTATTTAAGATGGAAACCATGGAAATCAACAAATTTGGATTTAAAGTTTTATCACAATATTTTTTATCGAGTTAATAAAAGTGATGACAGGAATTATTTATTCCTTTTTTCTTCCTTTTTACAACATTTTGCAAGTTTTTAGAAAGTATTCATAGGAAATTCTATCAAAATATTATAAACATGAATTTTTCTTTTAATAAAATGCAGTGACCTCATTGATTGTATTAGTTCATTTATTTTGAAATATCTGTCAAACATGACAATTAATAGTTGCGAGCTAATCAAGTCCCACTTTGAAATAGCATTGGTCAACGTCAATAGTAGAAATATTTTCGTCAAGTTTAGTTGTATTATAGATATTCTGTATAACGGATTACATGCATTAATCACTTATACTGTAATTTATTCAACAGGAGACCGGGAAATTATTGATTTATGATTTTTGTTGTCTCTTCTGTAAAACTTACTCCTACTTTTGTTTTCTTGTAAAATGTGCGTGATAAACGTTCTTACAGATGTGCCATAGAATGGTATATTACATGTATTACGGTAATAAGTTATAGTATAATTTAATCAAAAACAGGACTTAGAATTTCTGTTTTTATTTTTTTAAGTGTTTTAATTCAGATTTTGACTCTTGTTGACATTATTTTAATCATTCAGATCTTCATTAACCAGCTACCTTCTCTTATTGAATTATCCCCAATAACAGTGAGTTAAATTATAATATGTCCCTCCTGTTATGGAGGAAATATCTTCCATCTTGACCTGATATCAGTCACTGTGATTAATTCCCTCATCACTTCATTAGAGAACTGCCACTCTCAGGAATCGGGAGGAAGTGGGTTGATTGACCGATTCTCAGGGGAAATAATCCAGAATCAGCCCAAAGCTGCAGGTACAAACCGTTTTACATAAAAACCTGGAGTTAGAACAAATTCCAGGCATCAACAGGAATTTAACACTGGAAAGGCAGAAACACAGAGCAGAATCCATGGATTACTGGACTTGTTGTTGCATCAAGCAGCAGAGACGTCAAACGCTGACGGAGAATCACTGAGGGTTAAAGTCAGCAAGTCACATAAACTCGGCTTCATCGATTCAACACGTCAGGAATATCGGTTTATTTTTTAAAGGAATGTTTTCCAGCCCATCAGCTCAGACCCAACATGCCTGAGCTCTGGTCTGTGTTCATTTCACCACAAAATAGTTTAATAACTGTTATTAACGCCAAGTTTTGATGCATGAAGAACGCCCAGACAATTACCCTCCTGTAAAGTTTCTGAATCAGAGGAAACTCATGGAGATTCTACATGCTTCACCCAACTCTGTCATTTTCACCTACAAGCCTCAGTCTGGGTTTGGGTCTGAAGCGGGCCGCGTCCTGAGCTTTTATCATGTATTTATGTCTATTAGTTTTTTATTCCTTTGCTTTATTTGTTTTGTTTAGCTTGTTTTGTGCTGAAGCAGAGAAAATAAGCTGTTTCACAACGGTTTTCCCAAATAACGAGTTAACCTCCCGATGGTTTTTTCAAAGTAACTTTCTGATTGTTTTCTTGAGATTAAGGGACAATAAACCATCAAAGTTTGTTTTCTCCAGATCAACTCATCTCAAGAAAACCATCAGCAGGATTACATTCTGCGAGATAAATGAGATCCAGGTTTTGGACCTGAGCTCTTTCCTTTTGATCAGACCTGAAACGTTGGGAGGACAGAGGCAGGAAGGTCTAATGAGGTGGAAGGACCCGTCACGCTCGTCCATTTCTCTGCCTGCTCCACAGGACGGCTCCGCGCTGCGCCATCATCTGCGCCAGGAGGCGGAGGGAGGAACCCGACAGGCCGAGCAGTCCTGCCGTTTTAATGGCCATCACCTGCTCAGCGCTGACACGTCACACCTTCCATCCCAGAACCATCACAGATCCAAACTGCCACCAGAACCGCAGGCCCAAGCGCTTTATTTGTTTTGATAGACGGATTTATTTTGTTGTCTTGTGCAATTTATGATGCAGTTCCAAATGTGTTGCTGGAAATCTCCAAAACGCCTTAATAGCATGTTACTTTTACCAAAGTGAAGGGAAGAGGGTCAGGGACACTAAAAATAAAAGATTCTGACAATTTTTCTCAGAATTCTGACTTTAATCCTTACAGATAAAAGTCAGAAGATTAAAGACATTAAAGATTAAAGCAGAATAAAAACAGGATAATTATGAAATGAAAGATAATTCTGAAAAAACTGTTAGAAATGTTAAAATTTTGAGATTAAAATAATTCTGAAATTACAGAATTTCAGAATTCTTTAGTTTGTGAGATTTTGTTAAAATGGTCAGAATTGTGAGACTGATATTAACATTTTGAAAGTCAGAATTCTGAGGAAATTGTTTTTCATAGATCCTCATCTTCTTCCCTACCAGAGGGACGGATTATTGTCTCTATACTCTGTTCGTTCAGACCAACTGTTTCTCCCTTTACATTTAAAACGACTGAAAATGAACTGATCTTTGATTCCAGCAGTATAAAACCACGCAGGAAAACTCAACCTCCTACTTAAAGTGTGAAAAACTGAGGTAATAATTCTGAGCATCAAAGTCTGTTGCAGTCAAGGGCGTAGGAACGAGTCTGTCATTGGGGGGGACATGTCCCCCCCGTCCCCCCCGCTTCCTACGCCTATGTTTGCAGCATAATTTCAAGCAGCTCTCTGCCTGCTAACTGCTGTCCTGCAGCCAACGCGACAGCAGCTGGGCTGTAAACAAACCGAGGTCAGCCTCTCATCAGCCGGTTTCAGGGAGCTCCGGTTCTGGTCCAGAAGGCCGGGATACTTTCTACATTTAGATCTCAATCACACCATCAGCTTCACTCATGAAGCATTTTGAAATAAAAGGTTCACAAAGTGTTGTTCAGACATGTTACAAGTAGAGACAGCTTTTTAAATTGTGCCAAAGGCTTCGTGGTATAAATGCCGTTTTTTCTGGACTGTACAGGTGTTTTCCCACCTGATGGTTCAGTTCGATTGGAGACCAAATGGCAACATTTGTTTAATTTCCAGTGTCTGGTCCGAGTCAAACCAGATTTGACCTGGTGGAGACATGCAGGATGGGTCAGCAGGGTCAGTGGAGGAGATGACTATAGGCCTGTCACAATAAATCAATTAATCACATGATAAATTAAAAGAAACTCAATCATTTTCATTTGCTTGATTTATCGTTTTCCTCTTTTCTTTCTCTTTTTACCAAAACTGAAAGGTAAAACTCTTCAGTCTGGTGCTTTTGTTTACACAGACTTCATAATTCATTTTATTTGTCGTTTCTGTTTATTTATTTTGGATATTTCAAATGTCTTTCAGATCCAGGGTTTAATGTTCATTAGAATTTAAAGTTTATTGATCTCTGAGAAAGTGTTCCTGCCATTATTACTGTTAAATTACTTTATAATGGTCTCAAAACAACAATATTATCGTTTATCGCAATACGTTCTGGGACAATTTATCGTCGGTAAAATGTGTTATCATGACAGGCCCACCTGATAAGATGCATCAGCAACCCAAGTCTGTTTTTAGGTGGATTTGTGTGACCAGACGTTGTCCAGCCAGAATGTGAGTTTTAAATGACGGGCAGCTGCATTTAGTCATATAACAGAAACTGACATGAAAAATCGCTTCATCCCCAACTAATCGATGGGCAGCTTACTGACTCTGTCCTGCATGTGTCTATGAAATTAGCAAAGCGTTTATACAGAAAAATAGCAAGAAAATCTCCAATTTATTTGGTTTTTGACAAACATTAGAACAACCTTGGTCAAACCACTGCTCTGACGTAACACTGCAGTTTTCTGAGAAAGTAAAAGTAGATCTTCATCACCTCTGAGCCAGAATTAACAGAAAGAAATGCTTAAAAATTGGATCCTTATAATGAGTTTCACTTTAATTTCATTACTGAAATCAATCAACTGATACTTTCAGAATGTTTTTATCTGCAGATGCTGAGCTTTAAATTCAGTTTTTAAATTTCAGGTGACATAAACAGTACATGGTTTAAATCAAGGCTGTCAATCTTGGTTTAGCCAGGCTAATTGAGAACATGAGAGGCTGCTTCATTTGAATTAGGAAGCTAATTTTGGGCTGATTGCTCTCTCGAATGAGCGTCACAGACTGTGGCTGAAACCTGCAGAAGGTCAAGGGGAGGACATGTTTCTGAAAGAAAATAGAAAAACGTATTCAGCTGATAACACAAGCCAAATTTCAATTTTCAAAAGCCAACACGGGCCCTCCCGCAAAGTCAATAACTTATGTCTGGCTGTTTTACATAACTAATCGAGCAGAGTTGAAGGGAGTCATTGGATGCTAAAACCTCATTATCCTGCCTGGCGACCTTGGCACATGAGCTGAATGAGGAAGTATCGTCTTCTAAAGTCTCCTGGAGACGCAAAGAGGCGCTTTGAACACGATGTTCAAAGGCTGTCGGAACGCCGCGCCCGCCGCAATCCGGCCGCGACGCATCGCAGGTAGGATGCAACCCGGCAGCGACTCACCGAAGGCAGGATGCAACCCAGCAGCGACGCACCACAGGCAGGATGCAACCCGGCAGCGACACATCGCAGGCAGGATGCAACCCGGCAGCGACGCATCGCAGGCAGGATGCAACCCGGCAGCGACGCACCGCAGGCAGGATGCAACCCGGCAGCGACGCACCGCAGGCAGGATGCAACCCGGCAGCGACGATTGACAATATTGTTGTTTTTGAGACCATTTATATGTAATGTATTGAAAATATTGCAATTTTGTCCACTCAAAGACCAATAAACTTTATTTTTTTCCCCCCTAACAAAATTAAAAACATTGTTATTTTTCCAACTAATACCAACTTCTGTGTTCGCAAATGTATAAAAATACCCCAAAGAGTAATTGAGGTCTAATGCATGTTAGATTTTGATCTAATGGAGTCAAACTCAATTGAAGGTTTTTCTGTTGAAACAAACATTCAGGTGTCGCTAGCTGCTAGCTAATCTGTTAGCGTGGTTTAAATAAAAGCCGATACATTTTTTTCAGAGTTTTTTCGTGTTGTGTGACATGGCCCTCCTTTGGTTTGCTGTTAACATCTCAGTGACATGATGCCACATAACTCAGCAGCGATACGATCTGGTGTTGGCTGCTGTGAAGAGCAGATATGCTAATATATTGCATGATTTATTGTAGTAAAGCCGAGTTCAGACATAAAAAGGTGAGATTAGTTATGTACTCAGCACAGTGTTGCAGTCACGCTTCTGCTTTTTACGTCGCATGCTCAAAGCTTTGCTACATTTCCAGCCATCATTCATTTGAATTGATTTCTGGATCCTTCCTGAAGTCTAAATGACAAAGTGTCTGTTTTAGGTGAATAATTGGTGAGTAGCGCGACCTAAATAAGTCTGAAATAAACCCTGATCTGGTCTTTTCAGCTGTTTGTCATCGACTTCATGAAACTAATTAGGGAAAGTAAAAACTGAGAGGGAATTTAAAATATTGCAACATAGAAACAAAATAATATTTAATAAGATTTTAACATTAATGTCTCACCAAAACAACCCATAATCTCACAATACAATCCAACTTTTATCTCTTACCTTTGATTCCATTTATTATGTGTTAACATTAGTGGGACCTGATAGTAAGAGGCAAGCCATAAAACTAACCAAATCAACAAAAACAAGGGAAAGATTGATCAAAAATACAGACAGAAACTGAGCTGAGTGTAAATATCAACCCAGAATCCCAACATAATGTCTCTAAATCCTGAGATTAATTTCTTCTCAGTGACCTTAATCTTTTTCCATACTCTGTTTGTTACATTTTGCTTTTATTTCATTTGCTGTAAAATGTTAATACATAAACTTCTAAAAGAAAAGCAACATGGGAATTTGACATTAATATTTTTAAATTTTATACTTTATAGAAGTTTTTTCATGCGTCGCTGCTCTGCCCCTTCCTCCACTCACCGTTACTCTCTGCTACGCTACAGCTTCTCCCCATCAGCGGAATGCTAATGCTAATTAGCACAGCCACCGATGAAGACAGACAAACGGCTTTCCTGTAACGGTAAGTTGTTTCTCCACCATTAGTACATTTAGTATCAACTACATAAGATTGATTGACAGCGATAAGACCCGCCTCCTGGCTCTGACTGGTTGGTTTTGGAGAATAGTGGAGGAGTAGCTCAGGGAGGAGATCGATAAACTCTCATCATAAACTGCAACAACATGCTGAGTTTTGTGTAAAAACATTCTTTATAAAAGTTACTGCAGCTTTAATGGAAACACGTCAATTTTCAAAAAACTTTAGTTTTTTGAAAATTGTTGGGCCGTGTCAAATTTGGTTTATTTACTGCGATGGAAACACTTATTTTGCATTACGAGTCACATAATGAACAACAGGATGTTACTACTGGCAGAAACCACAAAGAAGACCTCAGGACGTGGTAGAAGGATGATGTTTTTATAAACAAACTTATTCATGTTTGATTTTAACTGCATTTCTCCTTTAATGGCGACACGGTGACTGCGTGATTGTGTTTTTTCGACACTAGAAAGCACATTTGTAGCTGGTGTGAAGGTAAACCCGGCCCAGCAGACTTGCTCTCAGCAGATCTGCCATTAAATGTCAAATGTAAACAAAGTGCGGCTCTCTGTCAGCCAGCTAGTCCGGCTCCAGGGACGCGGCTCCATGTCCCTGCAGAGACTCGTTTGAGGCTCTTTCATCAAGACATCATGGAGGTTTGGATTGTAAAAAGATGAATTTGTATTTATAAAAACATTTCCTTTCAGGTCAGCAAATTATCCGGCGCCGCTTTTGGACCAGCTCAAAGAGAATGTGTCAGTTTGCTGTGGAAACGGTTCACGGTTCCCTGGCAGCGCGCAGCAGCGGGGCGCTCTGCCCATGCTGCCCGTGCTTTTGACTCTGATCGGCGCCAGGGCAGATAGTTCTGCCGAGCCCACAGGATTTGCTCTGTGTGGTTAAACCGCCAACATCCACACAGATAATTCCCAGTGACCATTCTGACACGGACGCTCCCCCACAGCCCAGCATGTGGCAGCATTCTCATCAACAGAGTGGCGTCCCGCTGCACCAACTCAGCCATTATCTCATGGGGAAATCATTAGAAATACCTTCCTGAAGGAGCAGAAAATTATTTCCTTAACAATACTGAAGAGATAAGAGCGTGCAGGGAGAAAACGCAGCCAGTACCCGGAGCTCTCCACTGGAAGATAATGACTGAGAAGCTCATCAGTTCTGCTACATCCATATCTGTCCTGCCAGACTGCCAGATAACTGTGTTTCTTAACAAATCCCCCGTGCCACGTGTTGCCCGCTAAACCCTCCCCTTGCGCTGTTCAGTTTGCTCCTGCCTTGGCCAAATTTAATTCTCATGCTGGAGTTTTGACCGGGCGACTTCTGCTCCTCTCTGGCTTCATGTCGCAGCTCAGACTGCGTGACATGGAAATTAAACAAAACAAATAAATAACTGCAGTTCACCAAGCCTGTAACCTGTTCATTCATCCAGCCACTGGGGGCGCTGTTAGAAAACCGATGTGTATTTTTACCTCTCAATGCTTGATATGAAGCAGTGAGTTGTTCATTTTACTGCCATGAACTCGTTTTGTCTATGTTACCACTTCTGTATCGAAGCTACATAGTGAAGTTATGCGGTTTAGATCAAGTTTATTGTTTTGGTTGTTCATTCAACAGAAGCTCTGATTGAATCTCAAGCAGGTTTAGCCCACAGCATCAGTGAAACGCTTTTGACTGGAACATCAACAGAACCAAAATACTGGCAACAAACCTTGTTGATTGTGTTTCCTAGTCTCATGTATCTTCCTGCCATTTGAAAAAATAATTTGGTTTTAGAAACAACTAAAACCATTTTTAAGCCTATTAGATGTTCCACATCATTAAAAGTGATCTGCAGATCCTCTCCCAAGGTGGAGCCGCAACAGTAAATGATGGTATCCTCAGCATAGAGATTAAATTTAGCATCAGGTTCTACCAAGTGCATCAACATAAATACTGAACTATAAGGGGCCCAAAACTGAGCCCTGAGGCGCGCCAGAGGATGCATTGTTTAAAATCTACCATTGAAACTGCATACTTTGAGAAATAATTAGTAAACCAGGCAACGTCTTGGTTTGATAGACCAACATCCAACAACATTCAACAACATTCAACGCAGAATCATCCACAGTATCAAAACCATGAAATATGTAAGATAATAAATTAGTTTCAACCAACATCTGTCATAATCTTGAATATCAAATCACAACAAAACAAGCAGAAATCCTCTATTTACACATCAGTGTCTAAACACATGATCATGTCCAGTTGCTTCTCTTTAGACATAAATTAGTAGTTTATGATTTAAATTAGTCATAAATGTGATTTATGCTTGTAGGGCTCGGTAATAAATAAAGTTTACCACAATGTTGTATGAAAACAACTAAAGAGACAAAAGGAACGACTTATTACTTGTTTTTTAGGTAAATGCATCACAAGCAGTTATAGCCCCACAAAAACAAATAATGCTGTTGAGAAACATTCACATTGGTCCTGCGGTACTTTATGACCGGGTGAATTTTATGAACACAGGAACTCAATCATATTTTCAAAACTTATTGAAAATTATTGAACAAATGGCAGAGAAAATGGTGAAAAAAATCTCACTATTAATTGGTATTTATCAAAATTCCTATTATAATGTGTCACAATAAACAAGAAAACACTAACTACCCACCACTAAATGCTACCTATTTGTATGGCTTGATGTTTATGTCGTATGTACCATTGTTATTGATTTAGTGTATCCTGTATTATATCCAACAGCAGCTGATGTGGAGGAAAACCCACATCTTCAACATTTCTCACTCATATCTCTGCTCCTCATAAGGTTCTTCAGAGCACTAAAAGGTTGTCAAGTCAAAGTCTGAAAGTGCAGAAAACCCGACTTTCCTTCAGAAAGGATGAAGCAGCAGCTTGTAGAGGTCACGCTGCTGATCAAAGACTTACAGGTGAGACAAATCGGAAAAAGTGTCTGGACTCTGGATGCTGTTAAAGTGAAGTTTCCTTTCCGTTTGGGCTGCATCTCTTTGTTGCCGCTGACTCCGAGTTCATCTCTGTAGGGCCGAATTTGTCAGCCGGTGACCGCCATCACCCCGGTTTGTGCGGCTCTTAGTGCCTCGGCGCTGCCGGGTCAGCCGAGCCAGGAGCTCTCACAGAATCACAAACTAATTGCTTTATCTCAGCCTTTTGTCTAAAGGGTCAGAAATTGAGTTTGCTCGTCGGGCCGAGAGAGGGAATTATAAATCGAAAGGGATGGGGAAGAAAAATTCAATTTGCGCACAAGGCTTGTCAGAAGCGCTTACTCGGGTGGCTGTTAGGTGTCCAGATTAGAGGAGGGAGAGAAAGGGAGATAACGGCATTACAACGCGAACAAACACGCTGTTGTCCAAAGGGCTATAGGCGACGGGACTAATCTAATGCTTGACACAGACGAGTCCCAGACAGAAATTGATGTTAACAGCAGTCTATTCACCTGCCGAGTCACCGACTCGGCCCAGTCTGTGCACACGACCCAAAACCTACCACCTAATGAGACAAACAACTTTAACCTGGATCTGTCAGCAGCAAACACATCCAAACAGCTTTATGAATGACAGTTTTTAGGATCTGCTATGCAAAATTCCCATTTTGCACATTTTTGTAATTCTCTGCTGCTTCCACAAACAGAAAAAGTGCTAAAAAAAAACAAAACAAAAAAAAAAACAACATCCAGCTGATTTTTGGCAATAAGTTAATGATTTTTGGTGTCTGGAAAATGAGACGTTTCAAAAACCTCCTGAATGTAAAATCTAGGCCTGTTGCAATAAATCAATAAATCACATAATCAATTAAAACAAGCTCAGTAATTTCCATTTGCATTATTTATCATTTTTCTCTCTTTCTACCAAAAACTGGATGATAAAATCTGCAGTCTGGTGTTTTGGTCTCAACCATCCCGTTTCTTGAAGGACAATTTTGTCTTCATAATGCATTTTTTTTTGTTGTTTCCGTTTCCTTTCTAGCCTTTTCCAAGATGCATACTGTAATAATTCACATTTATTTATATTTTGGATATTTAAAATGCCATTCAGTTCCAGTGTTAAATGCTCATTAGAATTTAAAATTTATTGATCTTTAAGAATGCAGGGTTTCCCCAGAAAACTTGCTAAGCCCAGTGGTCGGGGTGCCGAGGCGGTCCACCGGAGGTCCACCGGGTTTTTGTATTAAAAGATGTTAAGTAGACAATAAAGTAAAAATATCACTGGGAAAACATTGTCAGTGAACTGCTATATAAACCCACAACTAGTCTTAAAACCAACTAATCAAAAAATTCAATTAAAATGAATATCAATTATTTCCACTTCTGTTAAATCCAAATTAAGTCAGCGGCTCCTTCAGGCCCCCCAGGGCTTCAGGGGCCCCATAAATGCTAATATTTTAACAGACCACAGATATATGAATGTAGAATTTGTTTATTGGGATTATCATTGCTGCTAAATTTGACATAATGGTTTCAACATATATAAATTAAAAGACTTTAAATTATTTAACATTTAGATGTAAGATTTTAAGGAGCTGGAAAGATTACTTTGTAGAAGTTCAAAGAACAATATTCATAGTTAGATTGGTTTGTTACCACAGCTACAATCTGATGCTGTGAGTTTAATCTTTGAGTTTCAGCTCCATTTGTTCACAAATACAAATTAGTAAACTGCAGTTATAATTTATTGCTTTTTAGGTTTGCCAGTTAAACTACTCCGCCTGTCCCAGATTTCACTAAATCTAACACAGAAGCTGTTAGAGGTGTTGATGTTTTTAGCAACAAAAGGGGCCCCTAAGTCAGATTCTGCTCCAGGCCTCATACAGCCTTGGACCGGCCCTGCATGATGAGTTAAACCCACTGCACTGCGATGCGCAACAAACGGGAGATTTAATTCAATGCTGCTAATGTGGCTTTAGTAGCTCTTTCATTTCCTGTCTGTTGAGTTTTTAACAAGGGGACACAGAAACTATTTTGGATGGTCGAGTTTCTGGACGAGTTTTTCAGATGTCCGGTGGCCGCGCACATTAACTCTGACTAAGTGGGCAAAACATTTGATACGGTTTGGTGCTTAGCATAACCAGAAAAACAATACCAGTAATAATAATATAAAATCAGCGTGATGCGTGACTGCGAGGAGAGCGCGAAGCTCCTCACCGGGTTAAACCTGCACGATGAGTGATTAGCGCTGGGTCGTTAACCACTAACGCACCGGCCAACCGGGACCACAGACCTAAACTTTACAGGGAAGACGGGGCCAAACGCTGGGCAGCGTGTTGAGATGTAAGCGCCGCATAATGTTCTGTTCACAAATATACATCATTCTCACCACTCGTCAATGCGCCACTGAAAGCGCGACTACAAGTTATTCCTGCGGTTCGTGAAGAGCTGCGCAACCAGAGCTGCGCAACCAGAGCTAACGCGGCGGGTTTAAACTCTTACCTTAATCAATAACTCCTCATAACCAACCATAATTCCTCACAGGGGGTTGATGTAAATATCCATAGCGGTCAGCCTGTGTCCAGTTTGAGTGAAACGAGGCGCGCAGGATCCGCGCTGAGGTCAACTTTAGACATCCAGCTGCTGCAGCGCGCAGAGGCCCAGCGGTGTGATTGGTCCGGCTTTAAATGCATAAACTATAAACATATCTTCTGTGAACATATTAAACATATCTTTTAGGAATAAATCTGCTCTGATAGTGAAACACTCGGAGCAACAGAAACACTTGCAGTCCAGCTTTTAAAAAAGGCGATTTTTTTTCTTATTTTATTTTCCTAAAAGAAAAAAAAAGAAAGGCTTAGCCTGGCGGTGGCGCTAGTAAAGCATGGCGGACCGCCAGGCCTATAATACACTGGGGCAAACCCTGGAATGTGTACTTGCATTGTTACTATTATATATTTGGAAATGATCTCAAAACAACATTATCACTTATTGCAATAATTTCTCGAACAATTTATCACAAAGCAGCAGGAAGGTGAAGGTCTGCCCGTTACCTAGCAACCCCAGTGGAGCTCTGCCTGTTACTTAGCAACCTACGCAGTTCCAGCATGTTTGGTCAGCTGGTTTTAGCTACTATGCTCTATGTGCTGTACAACTTATTGATTGTGCAGGAGGCTCCACTTCTGCTTTTCAAACATCTACAGTTGTATAATTGCTCATCTGCTTGCAGCCATTTTAACGTGCGAGTTTAGACGATGAGTTGGGGGGCATGGCCAGCAGCAGAGTATTTGGATTCAAAGTGACAAGAAGCTTTGAAACAGCTCATTGTGAAAGAAAAGCTCATGGTTTTGTGGAGAACATGTTTTGTTTAACTTGTAGACCTTTTCTAGCCTGTTCCGGGTCGCATACTGTAATAGTTCACCTTTAAAAATCCACACATAAGAAGTCCCAGGAGGCTGGGTGGATAGAAAATGCAACTTGTCCCCCAGTTTGTAGTAATTTTTCTCATTCGAGTCAAAGACATCAGACATGCTGCCTACTGGATAATTAATAAACCCCGCAGACGGTTCTTGGATGATGAAGCAGCGTAACCACACCATGTTCCCGCTGGATTCTTGTTAGGGAACAATGACAGGAAACTGTGACTTCACACATTCTTACTTTACCAGAAACACACAGTTATTCAGGAAACAGGAAAATCTCAGCCCAGAAACTAAGCAGAGGAAAAACAGAGGAGGAACCAGGAAATACAGAAAATATTCAGAAGTAGAGGAGTTTATATCAGGTCAGCTTTTCTGGGAATCCTAGATACGGCACCCTCCACACTATTTGGCAAAAACTGCAGCTAATTCCTGTGAAACAAAGCAAACTGAAGCATTTTCTTAATTTTTATTTCACTTTTTCTTAGGAACCTTGAATTAATAATTCATAATTTGTTGTTTAATATATCGTACAAAGATCCACCTTTGTGTTTATCTTCCTACATGTCCAGTGAGGAGGATTGTAACAGAGGTAAAAACAAAAAATAAAATAATAAATGATTAAAAAATCCCCCCTAAAAATGATGTTCTTCCAAGTCCAGGAATATCAATTCAGCTGGTAATCTGCAGGATGAGCATCTGGAGCACGATTCAGCAACTCCAGTTCTCCTGCACCACTTTCCTCAATTACACATACGTCGTTCCTACAAGTCTGAACCGGACGTGATCTGCGCCATCTTGGTAGGCAAGCGCAAATCATAGATGACCCATGGCTTCCAGACCAACAAAAAGAAACTATGTGGACGCTCTTGACCAAAGTCTTAGAGGAAGATACATGAACAAAATGGCTGCTGTCGAGATCGTATGAGGCGGAGAGGGAAAACATGTCAGACGATGTGGACGAGCTGCCTCTGATCTCCTAATATGACATAATTAACTACTTAGTGAACATGAAGAGTGCATACAAATCCATGGATGTGTAAAATGACTGTTTAACTGCTTTGTAAAGGACGTACGAACTCTTTGTGTGAATATCACGGTTCTGGTGACAGAGTAAACAAACACATAGGCTACATGTCAGTCTTAGCTAGCAAATAAAAGCAACATTAGCTAAGCTAATATTGCTAGTTCAGCAGTAAGTACTACAGTAAACATCACTGATGTTTATCACAGAGGTGGGAAGAGAACTCGTAGCTGAAAGGTACTTATCGTTTATAAGTTAGATAGGATAGCTAGTTCTAAGCTTGGGGCTTGTTTGTTGTTGTCATAGCAACTCCATAGCAACTGTCATGACAGTTAGCTATAGTACCAACCAAGATGGCTGTTCCCTGTATCATCCGTCCACGTATGTTTATTAAATGTACACACCCAATAAATCTAAACTGTTTGCTGCTTCACTCGATGTTTGGACCAATGTAAGGACGATTTAGAGTCAAGCAGTGTCATCAGCACCTTTTCCTTACAGTGACGTGTTTATTTAGAGCGAGGCCGAGGCGGCAGACAGGTCAACGGCTTTCAGCTTCCAGAGTTTGTCCAAAAGCCTGCTATTTCTGTTGAAATTACCACATCAAAAGCCAGAGCAGCCCCAGGATTTCTGAAAATGAAAGAACTTTGGAACCACAGGCAGATTCTCTCAACTAGCTGCCGACCAAACTGAATTAGATTCGGGGTTTCTTTGTGGCCCTGGCTGAGCCGTACAGAAAGAAATCTTCAGTGTTGTGGTCTTCCAATCAGACCTTTGTGGTATAAAGGTCATTTCTCTTTAATAAGCACATAACTGTTTGCTGGAGATTGGCCAAAAGGCCCCCAACCGTCTCAGGAAATGAGACAAAAATCCTCTGATCTTATGACCTGATTGAATTATTTGAGAAGACTTCTCAACAGTATGAGTGGAAAACAGCGGAGATCCTTCTGTCATAATTCAATAGACTCAACATTGCTACCTTGGATAAAGACGGATGCAGAAAAATATTCTTTGAAGCAAAAATGTATCAAGCTTAGCTGCAGGGATGGAAACATTCCTTCCCGGGAAGAGCTGAGGTGATTCAAATCAGGGATTATAATTAAATCTGAATTATTTTATGAAATTTAAAACACTGCTGTCTGGTGCTAATATTTAAAATGTGTTGTTTTAGGACATGATGTGTATATTGTTTGGATGATGGTGGTTTAGAAATACAACATCTCTGCAGACTCTATCCTACCTGGTAAACATGCAAAAAGCCTTAAAGGGATCCATGATTAGCAACAATAGAAATATTGAGAAATATTAATTTCAGATGTAAAAACAACAGTAAAAATACTGTAGATTAGTTTAATAAGCTTAATTAAAATATTCTTACACGCACGTTGCCATGTTGTTTACGTTTCAATGCATTCTGGGTAGAGGACTTATGCTAGGTGCTGCGACGCCAAATCGTAAAATCACAACAGTAATTTCTGAGGATTGAGTAACTTTCATGACTTTCAGTCTGAACTGGAAAGAGTTGAAATCGAAGACAAAACAGAAATGATGAGGGGAAATTGAACTGGGGATTAATAAATGAAGGAAGATGAGAGAGAAAAAGCTGCTGCTGCTTGAAGATGCTAAACCAGACGGAGAGCGTAGGCTGCAAAGAGCTCCAGTTTCTAACTCAAGCTGCTTGCGGTTAGCACTGAGATCAAAACATTTTCTGAAATATATTAAAATGGTTTGTTACAAAGACTTAAAAATGTTTTATGTCACTTTAAACACCCATTCATTACTTTCCAAATTGTTTTGATTTTGCATTGCCTCCCATTCATGCTGTTAGCTCCACTAATGGTTAGTTCTACCTCATGCTGTTAGCTTTGCTAACTGCGCTAGCTGTAGCTAATGCAGTTAGCACCAGACAATTAGTTCTAGCCAATGCTGGCAGGTGCTGCTAGTGGTGTTAGCGCCAGGCTAATAATCACATGAGGCTAATCTTGTATTTAATGGTACTTGAAAACTTTGGAGCAGTCCGCCTCAGTCCAAATGTTTTCTTAGCCTCCATGACCTTGACGTCTTGGGGTGGAATAAGTCATTGACAACAATTATTTTGTCATTCAGGGATTTTTTCTCCCCATTGAATAAACATGCTCAAATTAAAATGTGGAGCTGTTTTTTAATGCCAAAAAAACAACAACATAATAATGTTTAGCGTCCTTGTGCTAAATGTTCGGTCAATATAAAGTTAATTTTTCAGTTTCATGCCATTCTTATTTCTTTGCTTTCCTCTTGCAGTTCACTTATTTGCAATCTAACAAGTTAAAGTACATTTACAAATAAATATACTTCAAATTAAACACCAAAAGGAGAATAACTGCATATTTTCACTGGTGTACCACAAAAATCTGTCTGGTCCTCTTTACCCAAGTTACCTGAAATAGCCTTTTTCTCTGCCTGATGAATATTTAAAATGAGAATTACTGTGGATCATGTTTATATGCCCGTATCATGAATAATGAAACAGTTTATTCCAGCAGCATTTCATCTGACACATATTAGTTTTGCTGGCGTCCTTTGGAATTATGGTATTTCTTTCAAACTTACCAGAAGGATGAAACTCCTGTGTTAAAAGGTAGATGGGGATGCTCACTTTACCCTGAGGTAAAAACAGAATACAATGATGTAAGCTCCGTACATCAAATTGATATATTTGATTAAAAAAAATGTTCACATGTATAAAATAGGGCCAGTGTAGATACAGTGATGCCCCAGTATTTACAGGAGCTCTCGAAAAACTAAAATATGCACTAGAGACCTCCTCTAGAAACTACTAGAACTGTCTACTTTGTTAGAGTATATATTAATGAAAAGAGACACCAGTTTGATACACACTTCTGAAATAAATGTAACTCAACTTACCTTTAATCACACGATTAATGATATCCATCTATGTAAAAACACACCATGTTAATTATTCATCACAATAATCAATGATTTAACAAGGTAGGAAACAGATAAATATCAACATGCAACACTATTTTTTATCAATCTCTGCAAGTGTTTACATTTGTAAATGATCACCTTTTCAAGCTAACGACTTTTAACAGATTGTTCACAACGTTGCACCATGTTTGCAAAGATGTATGTTACAATAATGTAACATACAGAAATCAACTTACATATTTTCACTAAACTCGTAAAGAAAGACTGCTGTTTGATTAAACCTGCCTTTAACTCCTGGGCTTTTTCAGCTGGCGCTGCCTGCTGGGTGGTTAGCATTACCATGGTAGCCTGTTAGCCTCTCCACGTTGCGTCCTTTGCTGTCGCCACAGTCGACCCCACAAAAACACACGCAGGAATCTTTCACAGTGGTATAATAAAAAAAAGGGCTTGGGGGACTCTTACTTCCGATCCACCATGAAACTGACCGGCTACCTTTACGTTCTCTGCCATGTTTTCCAGGATAAATAATCTCCGCAGCTTCGCTCTGGCTTCGTGCCAACTGGCGTTCTACAACTTTGGTTGCCATAGATACCAGTTAGCTACCCGCGCCACCCCACCCACCAACGGTTGCCGTGGAAACCAGAAAGCGTTATCCGGTCTTCGAGGCAACCATTGGTAGAGGCCAGCGTTTTTTCTTCCCTTTAAAAAACGTACTTAAAAATGTACTCTAATACTACACATTAAATATAAGATCAATTTCAAATGCCACTTATTCAAGTATAATTAAAAAATAATAATTAAAAAAGAGTACATTTCAGCCAAAAATCTCAGGAAATTCCTTGTTTTTTCAAAAAAAAAAAAATTCTTGGTTTTAAAGGTTGAAAAGTTGTAAGAAAAAACTTGAATGTTGAGATCAATCTCAGAAATTTTTGAAACAAAGCTTGCAAATTTCCAAGATTTTTAAATTTTGTTGTGTGTTTTGAAGCAAATTCGCAGCTTTTCAAGCTCAAAAATGTTCTTGATTTTCTAGAAAATTTCTGAGATTAATCTATAAATTTCTGATTCTTTCTTTTTTTTTTTTGACAATCGGCACCAAACGTTCCATGTCGAACAAACACAATTTCACAGTTGTAGTGTTTCCAATAAATAAGAAACACAATTAAAATCACATGTGTGTGTTTTTTTTCATGTTATGTCATAAAAAAACGCCACGCCATCATCCTCTAACTACTTCCTGTTGTCATCTTCTTCATGGTTTCCACCAGTAATAACATCCAGTTGTTGATCACACGACTCGTGTGATGAAAAAAGTGTTTCCATTGCAGTTTTGCAAAATAAACCAAAAAGTAAACAAAGAAAAAATCCATCTTATCCATTAAGCAAAATAAATTGGGCAGTTATGTGGTCAATGGAAACAAAGCTTATGAAAGGCTAAGTAAGCCAAAATACTGCTGTCTGTTTTTGACTGTGTCCCTTTAAGCAGTCTGGTTATTAAAATTATTTCTGCTCCCTTCTTGTCAGAATCAGTTGATTCCTATGGGAGCAGGACTGTTGGCAAGAGAGGGAGAAAAAAGGCAATTACCATCCGAGTCAAGAGAGGATGATGCTCATGGCAGTGATGATCTATGGCAGCTAGAAAAAGCAGGGCAGCAGGCAGGAGCAGTGATTGGAGAGATGAATATACTAAGGGAGCTGAGAGGCGAAGGGACAGAGCTTAAGATGAGCCGCCTGATACAAGTCAAAGGCTGAAAAAGAGTCCAAATGTCTGCAGAGCCGAGGAGAAACTGGGAACTGAGTCTGTTTACCAGATCTGAGGGGGAACACTGGGCGTTTTTACACAATTCATGTTTGTAAACCTGAAATATTAAATCATTTCTTTAATGTCAGTCAGTAATTTTCTAAGTGTAGAGCAGAACGTCACATCTGAAGCAGGTAATTATAATTTACGGAGCCTGCAGCGGCCAGAAGGTGGCAGTGTGTGGAGCGTTTAATAACCATAACGTATAAAATAGAACTCATTTTATATACATTTATAACTCATAGAGTGAAATATATTGATATTAAAAGGCAATATGGTTGCCATAAACAAAACACAGACAGACTTATATGATTCAACATCATGTTCTCATTTTACTCTAGAACCGGTGTGTCCCTGGTTCATTTGTTCCTTTTCTAGACTTTTATTCATAACTTTTATTTTTGGATAATTATTCCCTCTGGTTTGAGCTGCTGGGGTGATTTGTGCTCTAATGATTTTACGTTTTGACATCTATTATATATAACCATGTCAAGAATGTGGTTTATTTTAAGTAATACCTGAACTTTGACCCCAATTTTCTGAAGAGTTGAAAAAAGAGGCTTAATGGATGCAGAGCCGAAAGAGAAGAAGGAAGTTTGAATATCTCTTCCATCCGTCGTATAACTAGCGAAAAGAAACGTTATGCAAACAAAATGGATCAACTTCAACCCCAAAAATGAACCCAGTAAGATTATTACATCCATTATGGCATTCAGTGGAACATCACATCCCTCCTCCAACATCTCTCTGCCTGACTTTAGCCAAACGGCCAGACAGAGATTTAGAGACAAGCGGCAAAAGCAAACGAGGTGGATTAGCAGAGCTTGCTAACTGACGGTGTCGTCCAGGACTTGTTTAACCAAATCTGCTGCTCAGATATTGAGCTGCTGGCATGTTGACAGTCAGTTCTTTAGTCAGAGACACAGAGTTGGTGTAACACTGACTGCTACTGGAAATCCAGGATTGGGATTCATCAGGTGTTTTTGAATTAAATCAAAGTGAATTGAATTTTATGTCATTTACCAAATATGTTTATGTTTAATCAAGAGCAAAGGGGATCTACCTACGTACCAGATTTCAGTTTCCATGGATACCAAATGTATCTGTTTAATAGAGACGTTACCATGGATACGGAATATGTTTATGTTTAACTGAGGGGAGGTACAGTAGAGGAACTGAATGGGCTTAACCTCAGCAATCCAGTTCACAGAATGAGATCTAATTTCAGCTTTACTGTAAATAGTTTGGAGATGAAAGAGAAAGCAGAATGGTGGCGTTTCTAAAGCGTTTTGTAATTTTAACAGAAACACGGGGATCAGAGCTGCTCAGTGGGGGAATTAGCAGCAGAGCAGTCGGAGAACAAGTGTAATTAAAACTTTGCTTTGTTTTGTTTGGTAATCTTTATGTCCACCATCCATCTGAGCTGCACACACTGCAGATCTGCTCACTGCAAATCCTCACTCTGCATACCCACTTGTGTTTCAGATCCGGTCCAAACTGAGATGCTGAAGCTGACGTCAAAGCGCCTTGCTCCAGAGGTTAACGCTCCTGTGAATTTTCATCAGTTAATCATCACTGTGGGGCTCCTTCTTCTGCTTTTCTTTCAGATTCAATTCTAATCTTCTTCAAAAAATCACCTCCAACCCTGACTTACAGCGGTGCATGAAAATATTCACTTTGTACTGAATGCTTTTTTAGCGCTGGGATTTCTACACTCCTGAAGGGAGATGGGGAAATTACGATAGCTGTGGTTTATCTGAGGGGAAATAATTAAATGCCAGATATCGACGAATGGGTAAAGTCTATGAATTTCCACTTGTGGAGGGGATTTTTACAGTAATATGTTATTAATTATAAGTGAGCATCCATTTTATATCCTGCTGTTCCTGGGACTTCCTGCTGCGTTTAAATGAATCCAATAGTTCTCTGAACTAACATTAAGAAGCATAACCTTTAGAAAAAATGTGTTTTTGACTGAAAGAGGAATTATCATCCATACACTGAATGAATCTCTTTGCATTTCCATTTCATCCAGACCGCTTTCCATTTCTATGGAAGCATTTAACTGCCAAACTTTCTCGTGCTAAGATTTTAAAAACATGTTTTAATGACATTAATCTGTCATTCAAACCAAAGTATCTTCTGTTTTAAGTAAAACAGCAACAACAAAGTGGGATTTTTAGATCACAGCAAGTCGCTTTATTTAATCTGTCAAAGAAACATTTTCACATTTTATCAAAATGAGAAACTTTCTTGCTTTAACAGGATATAAAACTTGTTGCTATGATGAGAAAGTTTCTCATAACAAGGTAGTTTCTCATACGTTGTATTAAAAGGTTTTCTCATTTTAGTGAGAAACTCTTTTTAACCAAAATGTTGTCATTTTAACGGAAAGCATAATTGTAACAAAAAACTAATTTAATGAGAAATTTCCCATTTTGTCAAGATATTTCCTATTTTAACAACAAACTCTGATTTCTACAAGAAACTGTTTTTAAAGTGAAAATGTTCTATTTTAGTGATAAACACCTGGATTTATTTCTAAGCGGTTGGCAGCTAAATGCTTCCGTACGTTTCACATCTATAATGAAAGCACTTTGAACCCAGGCACCGCTGTGTTTCAGCTTTTTTCTCATGTTAATTCAGTATTTATAAGCATTATTTTTGTGTTTCTGTTGGACGGATCTGCCTCACCCTGAGATCAACATAACGTCACATTCATTAAAATCACAAAAAAATAAAGAATGAATAAATCACTGACGCACTTCAACACAGTTTTAAAGCTCTAAAAGTCTGTAGGTATTTATTTCAACTTTTATGCTTCGTTTAGCAAACAGAGCTTGTTCTGTTGTTGTTATTTGCAATATTAAGTACTGTTATTCTTTTTTAATATGACTGATAATTGATGCATTATGTAGATTAGAATGAAATGCCTGCAAATAACTAACTGATGCAAGCACTCATTAAGCACTGAGGCAGGCAAATAAGCAATTTAAATGCCCAGTGAAAACAGTCTCAGTGAGTAAAATGAGAGCAAAGCTGAAAGTTTAACACCAAGCTGTCAAATGCAGTTTGGAGAAAACATTAAAATTATAATCATGTTTGTCGTTGGAGTAAAACGCCCTCACAGAACCAAAGCTAAGATTTTCTGATCTTCTCAAACTTGTAAATTGTTCCGTCATGAAAGAAAAAAGAAACTGAATTATCAAGATTACAGTTTTAATTTTCATCTCAAACGACGCAGCTCTGTTTTTCTCTGTATGAATGTAATGACAGCAGAAATGTGAATATTTTACTGAGTTTGTTCTGCAGCATAAAGCATCGGGTTTTGTCTAAGTTTGGTTTATAAATGAACCCAGTGCTATAAGGAGGATAATAACTTTATATATTAACATTAATTTGTATCTCCCTCTGCATTCTGCACTGGAACTTGTCATATTTTTACATTAATTGATTTTGTAATGTTTTTAGTGCTTGAAGCCTCCATAGTTACTGAGAAAATGTATCAAGAGAGACTTTGTGTTTCCCTCAGACTTCTCAGATTCCTAATAATTTGATTTATGACATAAATCCAAGCAGTGAAGTCTGTTCTGATTTTACAGTGTTCATGATTTACATGACCTTTGCCTTTCCTCAAAAGTAATAAACACCAACATGTTACCTTTTTGACTTTACCATCCTTCACTTAGACGAAGACAACCAACCAGGATAAATAAACTGTTTTTAAAGCTTCACTGCATTTAGCTGCATATTAAATGCTCTGATTTTAACTAAATAATGACCAAACATTCAATTATAAGACTTTAACATGACTTTGCTCCAACTTTAACCTCTGAATTCCCACACTTCATGACCAAAGAATAGCTTCTCTCCCGTTAGCTTCGGCTCGCTCTACTCAGAGCTACTTTATGAGTCACAAAATATCACGCAGAACATTATTCAAGCAAAAGGAGAAATAAAACACCTCGAACCAGAGTTAGTAAAATATTACGGTAACGGCTCCCACACAGGTTCCACTTCGCCGCTGCGGCTCCCATGTTAACCCCAGCAAAGCTTCAAATGCAGGCAGATTAACATCCAGAAATGCAAACAAAATGTAATTTAATTACAAAAATAGAATAAATTGTATAGAAAAATATTTCCAAATTATAGAACAACCAAACTAATGTGGTGACATTCATAAGCCTTCTGAGTGTCTGGATGAGAATAATGCTGTGTTCAAGTTATGCTAAAAGCAGTTAGCCTCTCAGATGCTAAAACAGCGTCTGGATGCTAAACGTGTAGCGGCTAGCTGGTCCCAGGAACTCTGGGAAACTGAATGAGCTTCAGGTTAATCTGATGGTCCAATAAAATCAATAACAGATTTAAAAACAATAAATATGTTTGTGGTGGAGCTCATATGTCTGCCTGTTCAATAATTTAGCTGAAAAATGGTTTTTGAATGAAAACTTATAGTTTTCTACTAAAATGTGATTAATTACAGAATTACAGAATCTGGATTAGATATTAATCCCATCTCTAGTTTCTATATGAAATGTGGACGGATGATGAGACTTGTTTTGTTTTTTCTTACATCAGTTACTAATGAGCTTTACTTAAACAGATGTTCATTGGAGATACGGTCTGTTAATATATTTTTCCAGATGTTGGTTTAGTCATTTCTCATTTCAAAATGTGGAATATTTTAACCTGTTTTTGGTTTAGAGCATTGATGTCACAGCTTTTCTTATTTTCAGGTGTTTTATTGGTTATCGCCCTATTGGTTATAATTATCGGTTTAAAAAATATATTATTGTGCATCTCTAAAAATAACCACACAGATGTGTTTAAATAATCTGTTGTCTCGTTTCCACTGAGCTTTTCTGTGACTGAGATAATTTAAAGGAAAAAGTTAAACTTGACTGTGGATCCAAGAGTGATGCTTCACAGACAATCCTCAGGGATTACGCAACGCCATTTATTGACAAAGACGGAAAGAAAAGAGAAGAAAATCTTCTCTGGGTGATTTACTTTGGAAAATAAACTGAAAATGAACTGAGGCTCCATCCACCTGCTCATCTTGGATGGAGAAGGCTGCCATGCTTGTCTTGTGATGAAATACCAATTATGTCCCAGCCTACAGTTTAATTACAAATCACAGCTTGCAGTGCTGTCACTTAAATTAGATTTGCGCTAGCAGGGCAATGGAAATGCAGATCTCATTTTGTCAGGATCTCGTCAAATCTCCAGAGGTAAATATCACACCTGAAAGTGGGTTTGACAGTTTTTGTGCTCAGATTGTGAGACTCTTTGCAGTGAAACACGGAAGATTTCATCCAGGAAGAACCAGAAACAGGGGAAAGAAGCTGCAGATGAAACTTTTAAATGAGTTTAGATGTCTGTTGTACTTAAAGTAAGCAGAAAACGATCACCTGGAAAAAGAGCTAAGATTGATTGCACAATTTTCAATCAATTTTAAATTATTAATCAATTTTAGGCCTGCATCAAAAATACCATTTTCTGAAAGAACGACGCTGAAAGCAATAATTAAGCCAAAACTGTGAAAACATAAATATTTTCCATTTAAGATAAAAGTGGCAGCTTTAGCTTCACCTGCATTCTCTGCTAAAAATGATCAAATATTCACTAAAATGTTATTGAATTTTAGGCAACAAAATGTTTATTATTTTTAAAATTATTTATTTGCATTTTTAATGTATTTCTTATATAAAAAGCTGACATGAAAAATCTGCAGAATGTGCCAATTTCTTAACCGATTAACCGATTAATCACCAGAATAATTGATTACTAAATTAATCGTTAGCTGCAGCTCAAATATTTAGTGAAAAGCTCCGAGTCTGTTCAGTTGGAAAGCCTCTTTGTCATCACCCTAATGTTTTCATTTCTCCATATATTCTCTTTTAGATCCAATAAATGAGTCGTGACTTTTGTACCACTCTCTAGCCACCTGCTGGGTTTATGTTAGCTTAGCTTTCCTCGCTGTTGTTCTGTCTTTACATCATGTGAAAGAAATGTACACAGATCCGACTGTGAGGAAGAAGAAATCCTGAGTCCTCGGCTGTAAAAAAAGATTCCCGTATACAGGAAGGAGGCAGCCTGACGTATCTGTCAGCTTCCAGTATATTTCTGTTTCCTGCATGTTCTCATGTCGGCTCTCGGGCATCATCAGGTTCGCTCACTCCTCCAGGTCGCTGCGCTCCAGGCTTTAGGTTCTACTTCCATCAAAGTTTACATTTTCAATGCAGTTCAGGGGAAATCGAGGGAATAAATGCTGAACAGGAGAATAATATGTTTCAGCAGAACTGAGTGTCTTAGGTTAGGGCTGCAACTCATTATTATTTTAATTATTCTGATGATTAATCGATTATTCTGATGATTAATCGATTATTCTGATGAAAGAATTGGTTTGGATTTCATTTAATCATTTGCGCCTTTTTATACAATAGTATAAATACATTAAAAGATGTAAATTAATGAATTGATTCCTTTATTACATAAGAAATAATCATTTTAAAAGTAATAGTTGCCTTCCTTTAGTGAGTCTGAACCAGGTGAGGCTAAAATTATGAAATATATTATATTTGAAATGTAAAATGTTGGTATATTTTGAACAGTTTTGGCTTAATTGCTGCTCTGATTATGTTGCTGTTTTCAGCAAATGGCCATTTTTGACTCTGTATGCTCCAGTGAATGATTAATCGATTACGGATTTAGTTGGCTATTATTTGATTCAATCCGATTAATCATTTCAGACGTAGATGGTTGTATTATTTTCTGTAATTCCATAACAGCGCTTTAATACGTTCTGTAGAATCTGCAGAGAAACTCGGGCCATAAATTTGGAGTTCCTTGTCCTGATCAAGGTTGCCATGTCCTTGATTTGAGTCTATAATTCTCCGTGATGTAACATCATTTTAACTGAGCTTCAGCTCCACCTGACTGGTTTTATTACAGGAAATTTCAGGATTTTACTCATTTTATTGACCTTCACATTTGCTCTGTTTAGCTACGTACACGTAGCAGCCATGAAAAGCCTCTTAATGCATGAACTTAGCGGAACGGAAAATGAGGCCGGCGCTGCTGCTTCCCAGCGCTGGTCAGTCATTTTGACCCGTCTGGCCAATTAATCTGGATCAGGACAGAAACCCGAGGCGCCGTGGCTGCAGGGAAGACTTCCTCTCTCTTCCTCCAGCTGGCTGCTCATCCATTGTCCAAGCCGGTCAATCTGCCCGCAAGCAACGCAGCTTTCTTCTGTTTTGTTTGGACCAAAAAAGAATTTTACCTGCTGAATGTTTTCAGCCGGGTTGGCAGGTTCCTCTGTTCGGCTGGCAGCGGCGAGGCTCAGGAACCGCTGGACAGATTTGCTTTAAATTTTTGATCCATGGTTCCAGGCGTGCAGGAAGACGCTGCTCCCTGCAGACAGAAGTTGGTCCATAAATGCTCACAGCAGGCGCTTCCTGTAGACAAGCCAACAGAAACTTACTTTCTACACGTTTTCTCACCAATTCTCCTGATTTATGGTGGAAACAAACTGGAGCAGCTCTGCTGATCTAGTTCTGATTTCTTCTTTTTTTAGTAAACTGCCTCAAGACGACACTTGTTGTGAATTAGTGCAATATAAATAAACTGAACTGTTTCTAACTTCCTCCTTGTGTCTTTGCTGCAGAGCAAATACCTGTTTACACACAAAAAATGTTAAATTTAATCTGAGCTTTTTCACGTCTTCTGCTGTTACACCACTAACAACACTAGGAACATTACAGACATGTGGCCTCTTCTACACCAACACCCCAAAAAAGAGATTGTTAAAATAATGAATTAACAGTACAGTAAAAAAACACTTTTTAGTCAAATGAATTTCGAGTTTTTGGTTCCTACAATAATCCAACATAAACTCTTAAAATGATCTTATTCTAAAGAAGTTTGAGGTCAACTTGTAGCTTCTCTTCCAAACTTTTATTAAACAAATTCTGGATATTAAATCTGTTTTTCTTTACAGCTAAATAAGTTTAGAGACGGCCTTGCCAGGATTCTTTCTCTGAATTACATCTCAATGTTACGAATTTGCTTCAGGGAGAAATTCATCCAACAATTACCAGGAAATCTCCCAAAGAGGCTGATTCCTGCTCTGCATTTGAAGTTCTGACGCTAAGAGAACAAAAGGTCTGCAATCAATAATCAATGGCTGCTTTACTAAATAAGTCATGAGTCTTCACGCTGAGAGCCGTGTTCTCACTCAGAATAAATCATTTCCTGATGACAGAGGAGGACACAAAGGCTTTTCGCCACAAGAGGTTTTAATGTTTTTTACATTCTGAGGACCGACTCACTTCCTGTCTGCCGTTTAAAGACACGGAGCGTTTTTAATGCGTCGACCTTTGTCACTGTAATCACGACACCAAATGTCTCACTTTGATGGCTGTGGAAGAAATGGAGTCTGCAAAGTAGAGATCTAAATTTGTTGGTCTATTTTTCTCTCTTCAGTGTTTTCCTTTATTAATTTACAGTCATGAAGCTGCGTAAGGAGAAACCGCCGCAGGATGAAACTTCCTCCAACATCTTCTCTTTCTCTCACCACTAACTGGATGTTGGGGATTTCTCCCACAGGCAGTTTCACTCCACACAGAGTAAAAGTGTAAATATATTATATTACACATGAAACCGACGAGCTTCCATGGCTTAACCAACAACTGTTGATAAAAACGTGTCGTATTTGCAAACCGTTTCCTGACTGAAGATCAATCTGCTTCCTTTCCATGTTGAATCTTAAAGGCAAATGAAAAAGAGGTGCAACTTATTAATGCAACTCGGTTTATGTGCAGAGCTGCAATTCCCACCATGTCCTAAAAAACCTCAAAGAAATCCAACCATCGGTCCGGTTACACAGCCGCTGCGTTTCCGTACAAATGTTCAGAAACTTTGTTGATGTTCTGCTACTTCCAACCCAATCTGATCAATCGATTATAATAAATAAAACAATTGTTAGTTGATGATTAGAATAATCAATAGAATAATTTATAGTGCAGTCCTATTCAATCAATCGATTAATCATTAGAATAATCGCTAACTAAAATAAGGGTTTGCTGAATCCAGAACCGATTAATTTATTAATCGACAAAATAAACTATAGAATAATGGATACCTGAAACAATGATCAGTTATATCTGATTAATCATCAGAATAATCTCTATCGTTGCAGCCCGGCTGGAGCTTCCGGAACCCGTTCAGATCTTTTTCATCTCTTGGGCAAACTGCTGTCTCTCCTCACACACACATTTAAGTTCAGTTTTTGGTTTTTCTACTTCAAATCTTCTCTTTTTCCAACCTGTAAACAAAGGAAGCAGCACCAGCTCTGCCGGTGCTGCGGCGGGTCTTTTCTTTCACAAACCCGGTGTCGGTGTCTCTGTGGAACCTTGCAGCCAGTGAGTAATGAGAACAAGGTGAGGGGGCTCTGGAGTGTAATTATTTTCATTTGGGAGACGGTGGGGGTCTGCTCTACATTTGTCTCAGCCGTTCGTGACAGTTCACTATCTCCCAGTTACGGTAATGAGCACCCGGCCCTCATTATGTATTGGGAATGGCACCTCTGCAAAAAGAAGGCTAAAAATAAGTGTTAACTTTCAAGGTCCACACAGGATGAAAGGCAGGAAGGGAAGCGGCGGCTGCAGAGCGGCGCTGGGGGAGAGCCTTCTGGGGAGCTGTTGTTTTTGAAAAGTGTGGAGCGGTCAGGAGGAAGCTGAAGTTTCTGCAGCTGTCAGGAGGAATTTAATGATACATAAAACCAACACGTCTCAGACAGCACCCAGCTTTTATCCAAAGCATATGAATATATATGAAACATACACCCGCCAACACAACAACCACAAGTAAAGCGGAGCGGCTCTTTACAAGGTGAAGCCTTTGGGCTGTTTTGTCCTCTGTCACTACGCATATTTTAAGAGCAGCAAGCTTCATTGCGTCGACCTAAAATTGTAATATGCTACATAGCTCAGAATGAAAGAGAACTTCAGGGGGTTCTGACCTGTAAAGACGAGTTCTGTCATCTGTCAGTGGACTGACCTTGGTTAGCAGCAAATTACTGCTGCTGACATGTTCCTCCATAAAACCCGAGACAAGGATACATTTCTCCTCTCAACATTTAGAGTCGCAAAACGTTATTCTGTTTGGGATTGTAGTTCACAAAAATAATATTCGTCTCTGTGTCTGAGGAATAGACATAAGGTTACCTACGATAAAGAGTTAAACAAAACACCTTCATTACATGTTCTGCACAAAAATCCTTCAGTGATGAGTTTTCCCTACAGAATGAGCTTAAATCCAAATAAGATCAACGTTTACAATCCCACCTGTGAATGGCTGCAAACAGATGAGCAATTATACAAACATATGGCTTTACGTCTTTGAAAAGCAGAAGTGGAGCCTCCTGTGCAATCAATGAGAATGCAGCAAATGGTTTCTGGACGGTTAGCCAACAACAAAAAACTTTTCCAGCAGCCATTGTACAGCGGCAATAAAACCAGGTGGCCAAATGAGTTGGAACTCAACTGGGGTTGCTAGGTAACAGGTGGAACTCTCCCGGGGTTGCTAGGTAATGGATGGAACCAACCCAGGGTTGCTAGGTAACGGCAGAAAGTGACTCAACAATTGGGAGGTTTTTGAAAAGGCTCGTTTTCCAAACACCAATAAATATGAACTTATTGCCAAAGAAAATAGCTGGACTTTTTTCTACGCAGAAGAAACACAAATGGAAGAACAAAAATACAGTTTCACCAAAACAATGGCAAAAATCCTGAACGGATTGATCAAAATTAAAAAAGATATTCAGAATGATTTAATTTTAAAGAGAACTCATCGAATGCAGGGACAGATATTTATGAATATTTTAACAGTTTGTTAATATGTTTTATCAATACACTCTGGCAAATACAAATGTGTTTGCTGCCTGATTGGAGAACTTTTCCCATCTCATAATGGAGACACACACACACACCCACACACTGCTGTGTAACGTGGTGGAGGGACAGGAGAGAAACAGGAGCCTTCAGGCAAACAGCAGCAGAGTTAAGACATTTGGAGCTGCAGCCAGCCAGAGAGGAAGGGAGAGTCTGTCTGATGTGAGGAACATCAGATGAAGCAGCAGCACAACAAGCTGACTGCCTGAGCCAGCTCATGTGAAAAACAGGATCCACATGCTCTCCGGCTAAATATTTCACATGTTCCCAGATTCAGATTTCAACATTTTTCAGCCAGTCTGGTAGAAACATTTCACTTCTCAGATTGTAAATGAGTCTCAGGTTTGAATAATCATGGAAAACCCGAAGCTGAGATGGATTCTGGTTTTCAGAGTTTCACTGATTTCTGAAACTCTGTTTTGTTGTGCAAAAACAACAAACAAACACAAAGGCGGTTTTTAGGTCTTTAGGTAATTTTGATGGTGGATTGCAGACAGAGAAAAAGAAGAAGAAAATTTCAGCCAGAAAACTGAATTTAATCTCAGACATTTTCTAGAAAAAACAAGGAAATTTCTGAGCTTGAAAAGTCAAAACTTTGCAAGAAAAACTTCAGAAATTCAGAAAAAAAGGTTGAACATTTATTATTTTTGGAACTCAGAAATTTCCAAGTTTTTTTCTAGAGATTAATCTGAAATTTTCTGACTTTTTTCTTGCTAATTTTTGACTTTTGGAGTTCAGAAAATTTCCCATTTTTTATAGAAAATTTCTGAGGTTAATTTCAAACTTTCTGACTTTTTTCATGCCAAATCTGACTCTACTCCATTTCTGTTTACATTTCATGAAGAAGGAAGTTGCGCTCAGAGGTTTTCATGTTGTTTCCTTCAGCGGTTCTTGGCACAGCGCCCCCACAGGGCAGGAGGGGAACAGGTTTCCCAAAGGGTTTGGTTGGTTTGAAAATCACAGCAGCTGGAAATGGAAATAAATGTTGCAACTTTTGTTCCAAATCAAAATGATTTCAAAGATAAAAAGACATTGTTTCCATGTTAAAATTGTTTTAGATTGGTATTAGTGAATTATTGATCTAAAACAGGCTTCTATTTATTCCTGGAAAGTTACTTGTAAGCTAGTTTTGTCTTATTTTAAGTTTATTTTCTCTAGAAACTAGACCAGCAGTTCTTGGTAATATTTTGTGTTTTTGCAGTGAATATTTTTTACAAACTGATTCTGTTTGCTTGCAGCTAGCTAAAACCAGTTCCTGCTCCATATGTCCATGAAAATGTGATTGTTTGGCTCTTTACATAAATTACTTTGTTAAATAATTAATTTACTTCTGCTGTGCCAGCATATTTATCTGTAGTATGTTTTAAGTCATGCCTGGCAGCCCGTTAAATTTACCTTTTAGGAAATGACCATATTTGGCAGAACTGGAAACATTTAGAGTTTTTTCTGCCCCTTCGGTTGATTTTTTTTTTTTTTAATTTATTTTTTTTAAAGATTGCTTTCAGCATGAAAAGTTAATGACCCTTCTGTGCGCCGTTGGACCGAAAGGTGAGCTGGCCGTCCGCCAGCCAGCCACTAATGGCGGCGGGCCGCCAGTGCCCCCCGGGCCCGTGGCGGCGTTAAAAAACCATTATGCTAATGCTAATTCAGCGGCGGGGGCGGGAGCGCCGGCCTGACACGTCTCATCCCGTCTCATTTCAGCTCTTTGCTGAAACCTGAGCCTTTGTGCCGGTTTCAGATGGGATCTGATGGGAGTTACGCTCGTTTCCACGGAGACTGGATGACGAAACTCTGCGCTCGATTTGGAAAAGCTGTCGGTTTAGTTTCAGAGGAACGTTTGTTCCCATCACGACGTTTCTTTGTTTTAAAGAATAATTTTAAATGAGTTTTTAGAAAAAGAAGAAGACAGAATGAAAGTGGCGCTAAATGGATTTTGGGTAAATCTTGAGTCAAAATGATTCAGAAAAGAAGCAGATTGAGATCAGGCTTATAATAGTTTTGGGTTTTTCATTTGAGCTTAATTTATTTTATTGTGACTTTTTGTCCAATTCATTTAGTTTCAGAGCGTTTACTAGTTTTTATTACTCATTATTGGTTAAATATAGTGCTTTAGCCTAGTTTTTACTGGATATACAGGCAATTTTCAGGTGTTAAGTTTTTAGGTGCAAAATTCAACAGGTCAATGTATTGTGATTATACACTTACAAAAAGTTAAATTATTGTTGAACAACCAACTGACTGGTGTTTTCTCCCAACTTTTGCTGTAGACATTTTGTGGAGCAGCGTAATTTGTCCACATCTGACGTAAACTGCTGGTGATGGGGGGGAAATCAAAAAAAGATCAATTATAGACATATCCATTGCAGCTTAAGTATGTTTTAATTAGTGTTATGAATAAACAATATAGTCACAGTTAATTATACTTTGTTCCACATAAATTACTGTTTTTATTTATTTCAGTTAATGAAAATGTTTTTTCTATTTCAGTTTTTGTGATTTGATTAGTTTCAGTTAATCATAATACCCTTGATACCAATTATAATACCCTTGATACCAAGGGTATTATGATTAAACTAATCAAATCACTAATCAAATTGTGGAAATAAATCTGAAGAAAAAACACATTTATACACAGTGAACATAATAACTTCACTTCAGTTTCTGATCATATGTCTCTGTAGTAGAATGAACAATTTACAGACATAAAGGGCTTCATAAATAAGTAAATAATTTTTTATTAGGGCTGGAAGTTTAACACATTAATTAACACATTAAAATCTCTGTTTATTAATTATCAACAGAGATTTTAATCTCTTAAAACTTTTTAATCAGTTTTCCTGGCTGGAACCATTGCATTCGCACGTTTCCGATACACCTGTAAATCTGACGCACAAACTACATTCACTAATAGCAAAAAGCTTCTTTTGGCTCTATGGTTAATTTTTCCATCAAAAAACAATCTGGTGCAACACTAGAAAAGACTATTGCTGCGTTCAAGTTGTGCTAAAGGGAGTTAGCCTAGCAGCTAAAAATAGCATCTCAATGCTAAACATGTAGCAGCTAGCTAGTTCCATCAGGTTCCTGAAACACTTTTAATCTGAAGAGGCACCAAACTGATGGTTTCATAACCTAATAATTTAAAAACAGTAAATATATTTGTTGTTGAACTCATTTGTTCAATAATTTAGCAGCAAAAAATGTCTTTAATTAGAAAATGTTGCTTATTTTGTCAAAATATAGTTTGATGAACATGCAATTAATTACAGAGCCTCCAATTAACAAGATTACACATTTTAATCAAGTCCCTCCACTACGTTTTATTAATTTTTTTTTTTTATCAAGATCCAGAAAATGAAATTAAATGTGAGACGTGACGAAGCGTTAGTATGGAAGGAACGACACCAGGATGAATCATTTCTGAACTTTTTCAGATTGTGAGATCATCTCTTGTTCATAACGTCACATTCAGGTCAAAGGTCAACTTTTCTTTTTCTCCAGGTGACGACCTTCTCACTCAGTAACGATAAAAACTAAAATCCAATTTGATCTTCAGCTGATCTGACTAAAAGGATCAGTTTGTGGTTTTTCTGAGATTTTAACTACGATGTTTTTTTCTGTTATTGCTGTTTGAAAAGGGTAAATATATATATATATATATATATATATATATATATATTCCAGTTTTATTATACATGATAAATACGACAAAAGTGGAAAAAATAACTGAGCATGGTCTGTTTTACGATGCACTGTTGAGATTCAGTGAGTCGTTTTGCCTGCTATGAAACATGTTGTGTTTTTATGCTGTTTTTCTTTTTTAAATGTCAGATAAACAGGCCTTAAATTTGTCCCTAAAAGCATTCATAAAAACATATGCAGAATCTCTAATGCCGACTGCAGAAAGTAAAGTGAAATTTCTGCCAACAGACTCTAAAATATTCAGCATCCCGGCGCTCGCTTTCCAAATGAAACGCATCCTTGAGCAGCAGAGTTCAGATCCGTTGCTGGTTGAGCTCCAGCTCAGCATCAAATAAAAGATACACCAATTCAGGGTGTCAGAAGTAATGTGAATCAGACGGCTGCTGGAACAAGACTCGCTCATTTTACGATTATTCCAAGCTGTGAACACCAAACCAACACTGAAAAACTCCATGCAGACGTTAGACGGCGGCCAGCGAGGGACATTTAACCACTAATCTGGATTTCAGGCCTCATTCATTCACAAGTTTGGGTCATCCACTGGTTGCCATGGCGATGTCAAAACTTTAGGAGCACCAACATCTAACTTCCATATCCATATCGTGATTTGCTTGGTGAAACAATCAGCCTTTTTTTACCAGCCGACGGCTCAATGTTTCCCGAAAATTGTCAATAAAACCTTTTTGCTTAACAGATGAAATATTATTCAACCTTTTGTTTTTTCCATTTGGGTCTAAAAACAACCTAAAAACACTAAGCCATTATTTGGTAATAAGTCACTGTTTTTTGGTGTCTAGAAAATTTGCTGTTTTAAAAACCTCCAAAAACTTCTGAAGTCATATTTCCCATTACCTAGCAACCCCAGCAGAGTTCCGCCTGTTACCTAGCAACCCCAGCAGAGTTGCTAGGCAACTCTGGCAGTGTCACCAGTGTGACCGTGGAGGTTTCTGAAGGTGGGAGGGTTTTTGGTTTCCAGAGACCAAAAATAAAACACACCTGTTGTCAAAAACAGTTAACAGTCACAGTTGTTTTTAAAAGCCGTAGAAATCCAAATAGAAGAACAAAAACATGTAAAATGTGAATTTCACATAGTAGAAACACTTCTAACTGGGCCAGCTTTCGTGACATAAAGACTTTCCGGTTGACTTACTGGAGTTTTAACACAAAACAGAAGAATCACACAAACTGAGACCACAACGTTCTCCACCCTGATTTGGGATTTAACCTTGAGATTAGGCCCATGCTTTTATTCTGAAATCCTCCCGGGAGCTGGGTGAAACATTCCTCTTTAATCCAAGCAGGCAGGAGCTTCTTGTCAGTCATCGCTGCTTGAAATGTGGTTAGGAATGACTCAACGCCGCTGTGTGATTGCTGCTCTCGCTGCCTTGCATCATCAAGCTTCACTGAATGGCAGAGAAACGTCCCTCATAATCTGATCCACTCTCACCTCCTCCCTCTTATTAATTCATTAACGCGTATTACGCATATTCAAATTAAACAGAAGAGATGTAAATAAGCAGAGTTAGTAAGTTGTTCAGAAAAAATCCATTAGCTTAATGGTGCATAATTAATGATAAAAAATTAATGAGTGTGGTTTAGAATTGAATAATAATTCATTGTTATTTCAGCAGGTGCAAACTGAATGTTGATGATTAGAGTTTTGTTTTTGATGCCAAATTGCATTTAAGTTACATTAAAATGGTGGAGATTCATTTTATTAAACTGAGACGCAAATCAAACAGAAACAAAACCGAAGATTTTATCTCTGGTCCTAAAGAGGAATGATCAGCAAACAGCTTCAGTTTTTACAGGCCTGAACATAAAGATGGTTACAAAGTCAGGCTTTTATCACCTGAACAACGTTTACAGCATTAATAATGATTTCACTTATAACAGGGAAAATGTCTTATTACAAGTGGAATAATCTATCAGTGCATCAACCTTCAAAAACAACTTAAAACAAGCTCTTTAATCTCTAAAAGGTTATTTGTAAGTTAGTTTTTGTCTTGTTTCAAGTATTCTAAGATATTTATCCAGAAATTAGACAAAAATAATTTTAGGATTTCTGTGTGTTTTGCAGTGAAGTCATTAAAAGTCATGGGAGCAACGGATGCAAACAGTTACAGGAGATATATTCACATTTCATCCACGGCGTTAGCGCTCATCTGTCAGCCAATCAGAGGAGACGTCGATTCATCTGAAAGCTAATTTCAATACGACTGAAAAACCACCTCATCCCAACGCAAAAACCTTTTTACCTTGTGTTTCCATTAAGCAAATGTATTTCTGAATTCCAATCTGTGTAATTTTATGCTGAATGGAAACACATCCAGTGATTAATTGACTTAATTTGGAGCTGATTGTTGCTTTTCTCTTCACTGAATCGGATTTTAAGTTTTATTTGTTCAGCTGAAGGAACAACTGAACCGTTTCTGTTCTGCTGCTGCTGGAAACGAAACAAAACTATTAGAAACACGATCACATGATCAGACATGATGGAAACACAGAACAGAAAAAGGTAACGACTAAACCCCTCGACTCGTCGGGGAATTTGCTGAAAAGTTAGTTTTGTCTTGTTTAATTGCACTAAGATGTTTAGAAACTAAGCCAGAAATATTTGGTGAAATTTGGTGTTTCTGTACAGACTGCAAAAACACACAAACTGAAAAAACACACAAACTTTTTCACAAAATTGTACAAGTACTTGATAACATTTTGTGTTTTTGCAGTGACTAAGGGTTCCCTACACTGCAAAAACACCAAAGATTATCAAGCATTTTTGGTTTAGTTTCTAGTGAAAACATCCTAGTACATCTAGAATAAGACACAACTAAATCAAAAGTAATTTTTCATCAGATTTATGAGCTTGTTTTCAGTCAATATTTCCTTAATTTTGAAGAAAAAGTTTTTCCATTGGTAGTTTATTTCACTTAAAACATTTTCTCATGTTATAAGTGAAATAATAGAACTTTTCATTAATATTAAGGAATCATTGACTTAAGCTCGTATTTCTAGCTGAAAATTTACTTCTAGGTTAGTTTTATCTTATTTTAAATGCACCGGGATGTTTTCACAAAAAAACATGATTTGTGTTTTTGCAGATTTTTGTTCAGAATACAAAAACTCAGAACAATAAACCAAACCATGATGCCTTGAAGTTGGTCTGTTAACAGCATCCTGGAAGTGGGCAGGACTTCCTGTATCCTGACTGGTTAGCGCGGCTAAGCTAACCGGTCAGGTTTGGGACTGGAGCCGTTTATTCTGCTAAAACAGGCCATTCTGAAACTTAAAACCAGTACATAAACACACACATGTAAGTCAGCAAGTGTATATTCCTCATATGAATAAAAATATTCCAACTTACAAGGAGAAGCGGCGGAAATCTTCAAAGCGGAGCCGTACCTTTGAAGGTGTCACTGTTAGCTTCAAAGAGAAACATACATGTCTCCCAACAGGCTGCGGCTCGCAGGCGTTTAATGAGAGCTTCGCCGCCGCCTGGAGACTCGCTGCTTCGTTCAGCTCTCCTCTCCTCTGCAGCCGGGATGAGAGGCGCCTCACATGTCAGCTCCTACATGAATACTAGCTGCTTCTTCTGACGTTACAGATCTTCATTCAAATAGAAAAAAGAAATTACTTGGAGAAACTAGAAAAGGTTGAGTGGAGGAAGAAATTCTGCTTTCTGACCCAGTTTACTTCCTTTATAACCGAGCCACAAAAGGCCACGCCCCTTTTAGGGGGAAGGGGGCGTGGCTTTCATCTGGACAACAGACTGGACCAGAACCTCTGGAGATGAAAAGCATTAGTGGAGCCTCCTACACAACAATGCAGCCTGTGGTTTCTGGACGGTAAGTGAACAATAAAACACAAGTCTTTTCCAGCAGCCATTGTACAGCAGTAAAACAAACAGCTCACCAAACTTGCTGGAGCAACACTTGGGTTGCTAAGTAACAATGTGGAACTCTGCTGGGGTTGCTAGGTAACGGAACACAGAGAGAACATGAAGGTAAGAGCTAAAGCATGAGAAAATATTATGAAATGAGAGAAGAAGAAGAAAGTAGCTGAAAAAGGAGAAGTGGTCAGTTTGCCAAGTTAGCTTAGAAAAATATAAAATATTGTGATAAACCTTTAACTCCATGGAAACTCAGCTACCGTATTCTGTTCCGGCTTAACTGCTGATTAATTTGGTTTTTCCTATTATTACTCTTTTTAACGTTTGGACCAAAGACACTTCACTGTAGTTGACAGAGTTGAGTTTTGTGTGGATCAGATCCGTCTGGACGGTTTCCTCTCAGCTTTTCGTCCCGTTTTGTTGTGGAGCGAAACACACCTGCTGTTTGAGAAGCAGGTCACAGCTGCAGACCGTCAGCCAGCTTCTCCAGAAATACCTTGTTGCTGCTCAGGAAGCTGCTGACTAAATTATCACCTCATATTTTTAAACGCACCAGATTCGGCCTGTTTGCTTGTCCTGATGGGAACCAACAGCAGATAAAACCTCAGATCAAAGGTCAGATCAAAGGTCAGATCAAAGGTCAGATCAAAGGTCAGACCTGTTTTAAGTAAATAATTCCTTAATATTGATCAAAAAGTATCAGTTCTATTGGCAGATTATTTCATTTATAATATGGGGAAATCGTCTCGCTACAAGTAAATGCATGTGCAGAACAACAACTTTTTCACCAATATTAATGAATTATTTACCTAAAATAAGCTCGTGTATCTTGCTGAAGAGAAATTTGTAAGTTAGTTTTGATTTGTGTAGGAAGAAACTATAGTAAAAATACTTGGTATGATTTGGTGTTTTTGCAGTGCAGATGTTCTCCAGCTCTGCAACTCAAACAATAATCAGAAGTAAAGGAATCAATTTGTGTCAAATGAATCTATATTTACGTTTCATAAGAGAAATAAATCAGCCTTTCATGATGATAGCAAATACATTTATATTCATGGTCAATCCAGGCAGGATTTTGCACAGCAGCTGTTTGTAGGGATTTTGGCTGTTGTCATTTTTCTAAGCATTTTAATAAAGAAAAACTTTTTCTTGTACCTAAATGAATAAATATGTGTCTGTAAAAGTCGTGAATTAATTGCAAATTTGCTACATTGCTGAAGGGGCCAAAACAATCAGGGGGCCACAGATGGCCCACGCGCCACATTTTGGACATCCCTATTTAATATAGCCACAGATTTTAGAGCCAGATGGATGGAAAGCAGGAAAGGAGCAAAAAGATGCTGCTTCTTTTTGTTGTTTTTAGTTTTCAAGAGGATTTTCTTTACCTCTGTTAGCTGACGGTTTAACACGATGTGAAATTTTCCTCCGTTGGTTACATCAGTCTTCAACGTCCTGCATTTATTCTGCTTTGTGTTTGTCAACAAATAATTTTATTTTGTGGGGAAGAAAATAAATGTATCTTTCACTTAAACAGAAAAATGTTGTTTGTACTCCGGCCTTTTATTCTCCCACGTTCTCATTTCTCAGCCGGTTTCTCCGTAACGCCTCCAACACGCAGGAAGTGGGCCGACGCTTTGGGCGGATCAATGCGGTTCTGAAAGGGTTCTGAAACCCGGCAGCGACTCATCCATTAGCGCGACGCGATAACGGCCGGATAACGTGATGAAGCAGTTTGAACATCAGGAGCTTTTACAAGTGATGATGATGTGGGATCCAATCAGAGATGATGTGATTAGCAGAACGTTAGAGCCGAGAAAACGAGGTTTTAATGGTGGAGCTGATAAGTGAGTAAATATGCTGCTGACAAAATGAAGTGAATAAAAGCTTTTAACGACAAATCCTGAATGATACACAGCTGATTATAACAGGCAGCATGAAAAATACATGAAGCAAATAAAAACGTAGAAATAGATCTACTGCTCATTTTGGCCGTTTTCATTATACTTGTATTTCATCCTGACTTTTTGTTTAATTCAGTTACATTTAGTTAGTTTTTAGAGTGTCTTCTGGTTTTTATTAGTTATAGTGGTAATTTTCGTTTTTTTTATACTTTGGTTAGTTTTTAGGTGCAGAATTCAAAAAAGTCAAAGTGTGATTATGTAAACGCTGATTGGGTAATAAATACTCAACAGAAGAAAACATTTAAAAAAATATCCAGTTATTGTTGAATAACCAACTGAATCTGCCGTTTTCTCCATTTCTGTCGCCATGTTTTGGACAGACAAACTGTGTGAAAAATAAAATTCACATCATTTAAAAAAGGCTAATAAATAGTTTTATTATATCTATATTTTCAGCATGTTTTAGTTAAAAGCTACTAGCTGTTAGCTAGGTAATAGCTAGCTACTAGCTAACAGTTAACTGTTAGCTACTAGTTAACAGTTAACTGTTAGCTAGTAGCTAGGTGCTACAAGCTATCTAATTAAGCCTTCACTTAAACAGGAAAATGTTGTTAGCTAGACTGTTAGCTTGAGGCAGATTTACTAGCTACTAGCTTGCAGCTAGTAAGCTAACAATTTTCTACATGCAATCTCTGAACTAAATTATGGCGAAACTAAAACATTTTGTAGGAATATAGTTAATCTTATAACATGCAGTATTTAAATGAATATGAATAAATATTTTACACTTTGTTAAACAGTTTAGGAAAAATCTTGAGGTTTTTCTTCAGCGCATCAGATACAGTCTTACTTCCTTATGTTTTAAATTTAGCTCCATGAAAAACATTTCTTTTTCTCCTAAATTTCTCCACTATGCGTCAATAAAGCTGATTTCTCTTTCTACGTGGAGAACGGTTTTCAGACATTTGTTTTGATTTATTGAGAGAGCTGATGTCCTGAAAAGTCAATCTCACCTCAGTGTAAATTATCGCCGCCTCATGACTGACACATGACCTTGAGGCAGATTTAGATTGGCTATGAAACTTCAAATTAAATCCATTATAATTTAACACGACTGCAGTCTATTTTTGTCCCAGAAGGGTGGCTGCGATTTAAAAAAGCCTGCGTTCTGCAATAACTTTTTTCATGTAGATAATTGAAATCTAAGCCGCTGCATTAGAGCAGAGAGTCGGAGAACATGAGCTCCAAAATTAGAAAGTGAAGTTTAAGAAGCAGTGTGTGAAGATGAGGGGATGATGTAATGCTGTGCATGAAATATGCAACACTGGACCTGAAATGCTTTGTGAATTATCTCACTCACACACACACACACACACACACACGCACACGCACAGTTCTGACAATCACCTGCAATGGAAAACGATGACGTCCAGCAGCGGCAGGGCTTTTGTGGCTCATTTCAAACTGAAATGTCTTCCTTCAGTTTGAGTTTGAGAAGCTGAGCAGGAATGAGAATTGATTTCCATCAATCTCCAGTCTGACCTTCCCGCCTTTCAAATCGCTCCAAGTCGTTGTATATCTGCTGTCTATGGCAGACGATCGTTGGATACAAAACGTATTATTTAAAAAAGAAAGAAAACAAAAACAGGTACGGATAATTCACCACAGCTGTCTTGATTTTGGTCAGTTTCTGCATTTCTATTGGAAATATGTGTCAATATTCTGCCAATGTTAAACAACTAAACACCATTTTGCAATTGTGATATTATATTAAATAAGAAACGCAAATAATTTCATACGTGATTAAGTTTGTTCATGCAATAAGTAATTCAAAAACATTTTGCGCCACCATCTTTCAGCTACTTCCTGTCGTCTTCTTTGGGGTTTCTGCCAGTAGCAACATCCGGTTGTTGATCATGTGATTTGTTTAATACAAAAAAAGTGTTTCCATTGCAGT